>NC_081407.1:739457764-739766514 GCF_030272615.1 Cryptomeria japonica
TTTTCACATTCCACATTGACAAAATTTTAAAATGGAAACAAAATTCTCAAATTAAATTAAATTTTCAAAAATTTTGATTCATCACCCGAGGGGGCATTATCAACATTGATTATCAAAACTGGGGCATGGCATATCTCAAAACGACCCAAAAAAAATTGATCATAAATCACAACGACACATCATTTTCTTTGAATTAACATGTGCACACACGTCACTTCAAAGAGGGGCAAAATGTAGACATATAAAAATGACCATATTCCTAAATGAATATCTTATGTTCATTCCTCTATTTAATTAAATCCAATTTAATTGAATCACTCACATTCCTCTATTTAATTAAGTAAACTACTCAATTTATTTAAATTAAATTCACTAAACCTTTTTTACCATTTAATGGGATAAATCATTTTATTCAATTAAATCCCTTCTATCCACTTTTTAATTAAATTCAAATTTAATTAAATAGTTTACCCTAAATTGAATAAATCTAATTTATTCAATTTTCCAAATTGCAACCAAATTGAATTAAATTAACTTTATTTCAATTAAATCCTATTATTTCTCCATCCACTTGCAAAATTCTACATCTTCCACTTGCCTCCTAAACCCTATTCCTAACCCCCTTCTAGACTCTTCTAATCACTTCTAAATTAGCCTAACTCATCTCCTAAATATTGTCACATCCCTAAGCAAAGGAAAGTCACTTCTCAAATCCTCAAAGTCTTTGAAAACCATTAAAGGCTTCAACAACTTAACTTTGAAAGTCTTGCAAACCATTAATGGTTAACTCAACCCTCCAACATGATTAAAGACTTTCTCTAAACTCAACCTCCATGTAACCCAAGGGTCTCATCAAGAATTTATTGCTTTGACCATGGTTATTCCTTAATCCTTTACACAAGTGTTTATCCTTTGGGTAAAAGCTTTATCCAATGGGTAATCCTAACCTAACCTTAACCCTTACCCCCTATGGTAACCATTAGGTCTTCTCAAGCATTTAGTGCTTCTTACATCTTCTCTCAACCAACCCTATGTTGCCAATTGTCACCATTTCATTGGTGAAAATTGTGAACATGGATTGAGCAACTTTCAAACTCAACCCTTGATTAACTCTTTCAATCTTGGCCATCCATTGCCCTATTTTGGCTATAAATAGAGCTCTCATTCCTCCATTTTCATATATGCAAGCTCTTATTATCATACTTATGCTCAATTTTATTACATGTAGTCTCTCTCTTTGCAAATAAGAATTAATCTAATAATCATTTTAGATTGCTTCTTTTATCAATAGCTTAACTATATAACTAGTATATCATGTTAGGATAGTATCACTACTAATCTTGTCATCTTATAATCTAGTTCATTTCATTTGTAGGATCATGAATAGATAGGTTGAATTCTCATGTTAAAATCAACCAAAGCATCCCTCGCTCTTGCATTTGTCATCCCTAAACCACTTTGCTCAGTGATATGAGAGCAGAGAAATTGGTTTGAGGGACCTTGTGAGATAGAGAACCATAGCTTACACCAAGAAGTCTTGTGGGTGTGTTGGCAAGTCTCCTTGGGCTTCATTTTTTGCATTTTAAGTTCTTTTGACCCGCTTTTCCCGCATACAATACCCTTTCCTTTCCCTTCAACCAGGATGTCTGCAGTATCCTTCATTGATTTCGATGAAGTAAAGAAACCTCAGTTCTCTTCAAATAACTTAACCCATGTCTTCTGACTTTCCTTTATTATTTCATTTACTCTTCCAAACATAAGACTGGTTATTCTATGTTTGTTGTTAAAGACCTTTCTATCTGCCACTTCAAGTGTCCTTTCCATTTCTTCAGGAGCAATAGTAACACAAACAGATAACTGTTCTTGAATTTTTTATTCGTTTGTCTTCCTATAATGTTGATAGCCTTCTAGCATCTAACATATCATATAATTTTGCCGATATTTGGTTTTCAATTTCTATCAAGGCTTTCTTATAAATATCCAAATATAACAAAATTGCCTCCTCTACTTCTCCTTGTTCAACTTTATCTAATCGATCATAATAAGACTGTACATTCTTTAACATGCCATCCTTAGTTATTTCATCAACTAATTCTGTATAAGTTTCTGGTGGAATGATTGTTACATTACCAGTTTGAATTGCCATATCAGTGTCATCCTTCTTCTTCCTTTTTGCAGTACCGGATGGATCTGAAGGTGTTGTTTTTGGTACTTGCTTCTGTGTGGATAACTTAATAGTAACTTTTCAAACCGATTGCCTTTTAGCCACCACCTTGGTCTCTTATGTTTTCTTCCTTATAACCCTCTTGAAAGCTAATGGTGTATCATCCTTAGATGTAGACTCTACTATAATAGGCTCAATGTGTACTTCAGGTTCCTTCCTCTTTCTGCCTTTCTCTGGGACAACATCAATCAATGCTTTAATGTCTTGTGAAACCTTCTCTACAAATTTTCTTTCTTTTCCTTCCTACTTCTCTCTCTTCTTTTGGTTGAACTCTATTTCAACCTCTTGAGTTTTCTGCTTAGCAGTACCACAGGGCTTCTTAGCCACATCAACTGGTGCATCAATCAACATTTTTGCATAAGCCTCAAGGATCTATGCATCAACTTCATAGCCCATTTCCTCAACCCATATCTTCTGGGGCTTAACCACTTCCATAAGTGTTTCATCCTTCTTTACCATGAAGCATATGTCGGTTGAGAATTTTTCAACAATATGCTTAGGAACCCTTTCCCTATACTTCATAGCCTTCTTGAATCCCTTAAAATATCCCCATACTTTATCATCTCTTTGACTGCCTAAAGTAGCAATTGACTATTTCAATTGTCTCCTTACTGAGATATCAAATGCCCATTGCCTCTTCCCAAAACCGGGAGTGTCATTCATGAAAAATAACATTAAGCAGACAATTAAATTTTCATACTGGAAAGTCCCTTTCTTTTCTCCTTTAATATTTCCTAGGTTTATCAGTAGTTCATCTAACATCCAACTACATAGATCTAGTTTTTCATTTTCTCTTATCATTTTGTAAGCTCCAAAAATACAAGAACTGGAAACAAAATTTAATCGATTTGACCTAGTTACCTTATATCCATGATCATGCTACCAAATCTAATGTTTGTGTCAGTAATAGTTCTTATTATCATCGATATCCTGTCAGTTATCACGCTAGTGATTTTGTTCACATAATCATTAGAAACCTTATTGTCTAGATGATGCCCAACCTGAGGTAAACTAGTGAGAGCCCTGATGTCTTCCTTGGTGATCTTGTAAGGTCTAACCAACCAGATAAATTCTCCATGAACTCTGCTCAAAACATACCTTATGATTTCGTCTTCGAATTCCAAAATGTCCATAATTTAGGTAAACCCTAAGTCTTCAATGTGTTTGTATTCTAGTTTGATATTTCCAGATTCTCCCATAAGATCACTTAGGTACATTCCCTTTATCTCCGATGTCCCTAAATCCTCAATGTGACAATGTATGTATTCCCTAACATCTTTGACATTAAAAACTCCCTCCAAAACATGAGAAAATGCTCCAACTGAATCAGCCAAGGTAGCCACATGTGGATACTTCTTGAAAATTGGCCTTGGTTGGTCCTTGACCTCTATAATAGTCAGATTTGCAGCAAAGATAGGAATAGATGATGATCCCACTTCCATGTTTAAAGATAAATACCTGATGATCGCTTTTGATGAAAACCCTTAGCAGATTCTTCTAGTCACTAGTGAAATCGCTCAAGAAGAAATCTGATCACTCTAAAATGCCTATGATCTCTCTTAGTCACTCTTAATCACTTCTGAATCGCTCTAAATGCAAGGTGGTCAAGAATGAAGTGAATTCAACATTTTATCCTCCAGGAAAAACCCTAATCTTTCATTGATATTAATGACTTCCGGTGAAAGATACCGGATCTTGAACATAACATCTTTATGCTGGATAAGCATCTCCAATGTCTGGAACATCTTCCAGAACCTCTTCCTGGGGCATATGCAAAATCTTCATGAATTTTGCCTACCCCTAAGGCATCTTCCTTTGTTACCGGTTGAGCTTCCTGCTGGTGCAAGAGAAACCTCCTATGTTGGATAAGTAACTGGTGCATTCTCATCTGTTGATTGTTCTTTAGTCTTCTTAACCCATCTCTGAGTGTGATCTTACCAGATTTCATTAACCTTCTCTTTCCCTTTCACTTTTGATCCTTAATTACCAACCACTAGATTTCTGCTTCTATAGAATTTAGAAATATGTCCAACCTCATTACATGCATAACATGTAACATTGTTCCTTTGAATTTCTTTTCTAAAACCGGTGAAATCGCTTGATCTACACTGATTACCCATATGTCCAATTTTTCTACATGCATAGTATTTAACATTCATTTTTCAATCTTTTGTCTTATGACCATACTTATTGCATTTAGAACATTTACCAGGAGCAGAATCAGGGTTCTGATTTGCTCTTTTTCTATATTGTCTAGCCATGTGACCAAATTTATTGCAAATAAAACATCTATGATTAAATTTATAAGCATTAAACTGCCTTACCGGTGCCTTGTGGTTTTGATCTTTATTAGTAGTACCAGAACTATTTCCTTGCTCAAATCAGAGTCCACTAGAATCTTCAATATGTCTTTGTCTCTTCAATAACTCATCTAGCTGCACTGAACTAATCTTGAATTTTTCTTTATACTCACTAGTAGTAGTTAGATCTTCTCTCAGAATTACCATTTGTCTCTCAATATCTTGTTCATTACTTTGGGATTGTACTAAATTGGTTCTCAACATATCATTCTCATGAACCAGCCTACCACATTCTTCAAATTTGTTCTTTAGGGATACAACAAGATTTTCTTCCTTTTTCTTTTGGTCTTCAATCTCCTTAGACATTCTCATAGTTATAGCTTTCATTTCATTTCTCATGACCATTTTCTCCTGACTTAGTTTCTAACACTATTCCTTAAGTTCATCTTTCTCTTCATTATCCTATTTTTGCAAAATTTCATTCCTTCTAGCTTGTACAGATGATAGTTTCTCCTGTAGGACAAGAATAAATTCCTTAGAAGAATTTAATTCATCTTGTAGCTTTAAGTTATTCAACCTTTCAGTATCATAATCTTCAAGTTCTATCTCAAGTTGCTTTTCCAAGCCCATATCCATGGATTCTGGATTCAGGATCTTTCTCAAGCTATTAAACTTCCTCCAAGGCACAAGGCTCTAATACCAATTGTTGGAATCCAATAACACTGAGAGAGGGGGTGAATCAGTGTTCTACCAGTTAGATAAATTTTAGCCTTATTAAAGAATGCATACACTAACTAGTATACCGGTAAAAAAAAAATAGAAAGAAGTAAAGCAACCAATAAGCCAATCATATAAATGAGAACCATAACACACAAAATTATACGTGGAAAACCTCAAAGAGGAAAAATCATGGTGGGATGTGTGACCCATAATATCAATTCACTAGCCATATGAAGAGATATTACAAAATAAAAGGAGCCTACACTTGCAGGAAGGCTTACAGCCTAGAGCACACTGGTCAATCACAAAAGGAGCCTCACTGAATACATATAAATCTAGACTACAATCTAGAGAAGTGTGTGAATTGCTAAGGTAGCATCTTCTATGTTAGAATACAACTCTGATTAAGCTTTGTCTATTTCAGTTTGAAACCTTGAACCCTTTACCCGAATAAACCTTACAAAAATATCCTCACATACATAGTCTCTTAGATATATTTTGCATCATATAACATCCACATATTTATCATTAAAATTTAATTTATATTAAAATGGTCTAATCTAATTGACCTATATAACCTATACAGCTTATCATGCCTTATGTCGGCTTACAAAGATATATACAATATCAAATTACATGTCGGCTAGATAACATAAATACATGAATATCAAAATCAATTGCCGATGCCGGATCCAATAGATGTTGGCCTTCAATACCAATAACCATATTCTAAATCATGTTGGCCTATATTTCTGGTAAATAAAGAGGTCCTCCTATCCTATTTGTGTCAATGTTGGTGAAGTGTCTGCTAGTACACCACTGAACCAAAACATGAAGTCAGAACAAGATACCATGTTGCCATTAATGACAACACAGTTGAATCTCTAATGGAATTGGATGAAATTAGAAGAGAAGCTAACACTCGAAATGCAAAGTTGCAAATTCAAGTTAAAAACTTGTATGACAAAAGAACAACTGTAAGGATTTTCCAATTTAATGATTTGGTCCTGATGTGGAATTCCAGATTAGAAGATACAGGAAAACATGGAAAGTTTGATGCCATTTGTCTTGGCCCATATCTGATCTAGAGCAAGTGGGGAGAAGATTCATATTTTCTCCAAGATATAAATGGTCATATTCTTGAATCTCATGTTCATGGATAATTATTGAAGAACTACTTTTCTTAAAGTAGTTATTATCCATGAGCATTAGTTAGGTTTTGTATATAAGTAGTGTATTTTTCTTTATGTTGAAGTTGCCCTGTCTAGGTTACTTCTTTTTTGTGTGCTCTGCAAATGGTCTACTTCACCCAAGATTCTGAAATTCTCGCATCATTTCTGAGTAATGATCATCCCCAACTAGAGCCACTAATAGTCATAAAAAATGATTGCACAAAAAAGATTTCATGCTTGAGTCAATGTATTGGTCATTTTGGATTCATTTTTCCCTCTATCAAGGTTCAAGGTTTAAGGTTTAGGGTTTATAAATTTCCGATTAAGTCTTTTAAAAGAAAAACCCTAATCTTGTTATATTTTGTCATTACATTTTTTTCACTAAAGCCAAGGGTCGATTACCATTGGTAGGGCCATTGTTTTTCCTAAGCATTAAGTTGTTTTTGGTTGGCCCCTTTATATTTTCCTTAGTCAACATTAAATATTTTCCTATGGTCGGTCCCTTTTAATATTCATGCGAGAACTTATAAATTTTCCTAAGTCTAATCTTTTAATACTTCAGCCGATGGATAAAGGCAGAGCAGATCTGATGGTCCGTGCTTCCCTACAGTTGAAGATGCAAGGAAGATAAGGATTGTCACATCATGAGATGATACCACGTGTCCTAGGAAAGAAGGGTGATCTGGTGGTTTTATCTTTCAAACCTTTTATGTTATCGGTTCCTAGTACATAAAGTCTGAGTTACTAATGGTTCATAAATCTGCACATGCTTGTATTGAACGATGATGTTTTAATCCTAGTCCAAGAAGTGCTCGGGAGTTAGTGGCCATTCTTAAGTGATCGTTGTGGCTAGAAGGTAAATAGATAATAGATCCAACGACTCTCATAACCTCGAGATCAAGAGATGTGAGGAGATTATGGAGTGTGGCCTCACAAGATGATTCCATGTGTCCAAGGCGGGCCTATAAAAGTCGATGGTGGGGTCACTGAAAGTGGAGAAATAAGCGGTTTGTTGGATATGCCACATCATGCTAAGGGTGGACCCACTTGCCACATGTGATGGTCAATTTAGAGATTGACTAAAGATGATTGTGCAGTGTACCATTTTTATAGAAGATCGATGATTCAATTTTAAAATTATTTCAAATGCAAGTTAGAGCTGTTATTTCACTTGTGCAAGTAGTAATGGCGGATGAGAAAGTGGCATTTCATTCTAGACGATAATAAAAGAAGTCTCAAAGATGTTTTCATTTCTTAAAGAGATTCATAGTGATTTAGAGGACATCCCTGTAGCTAAAGAAGATTGAGATGGTTTCTCGCAGCACAAAATTGTTATTCCCTTAGTATTTACAAAGTAGTAAGTTGTTAAAATACCCCTTCTTTGTTCCCTAAATAACTGAAGTGTGAATTATGTGGGTAATTATGGGGAAAATATCACAAATTGTTCTAGGATTCATAATTTGATAAGAATTCGCATATTTTTGTGTTTCTCTTGAGGTTTTTGTGTCGAATCCTCATTTATTTTTATTTTTGTGGTTAAGTGATAAAAACCCTAGTCTGGTAAGATGGCTCCCTCATGAAAAGATTCAGGACAGACTGAATATTTGAAGAGAAATCTTTTTGATGATTTTTTCTATCAATTAAAGTCCTCAACAAATGATAAGTACAAGGGCAAAAATTTGTTCATGGTAAAACCTTGGGAGAAGTGTTGACTAATAAAGCATACCACTTGGTGGATGCTAGGGTATGAATGACTGGGATAGATATGTTCAAGTTATGCTATGGATAGAGAAATTTGAATTCCCCACTCTCAAGTCCTTGGCAATATGATTCAGGTAAATTAGTTGTTCCAAGTGTGTTCATGGATGTTGACCTTCTTAAGGTTGTCGCAAAAAAATATGACCCTGTCTCGAGGGTTATAAGTGAAAATGAAGGAGAGAATTTGTTGATAATCAGAAGAGAGGAATTCTAAGGGATTTTTGACTTATATGAATCATCGGCTAACCCGACACAAGTAGATTTAAATTTGTTAAGAATGAAGTATTATAGAATGAAACATTTCATTATAACTAGTTTTCTTCCAATATATTTGGCTAGAGTAGGAGAGACAACGTACTACATTGGCTCTAGTTCAAAGGAGCCATTCCCCATTGTTTCTTTTTCTCCTTATTTTTAGGCTACCTTTTTCTCTCTATGTCAAATCTTGGGTTTCAATCCAATTACAGATGTGCCACTTGATTTCATGTATATGGCCATGCAAATTCAACATCCAGATTATATAGTAATTTTTTACTTCACCCCATACATTGATGAGAAGATTCATGAGGTCTTGTCGGATATTAAAAATAAAGTGGCTAGCACTAAATTCAATTGGTATTCCTATCTCATGCACATGTTTTTTATATCAGAACGTGGATTACTTTGAAGGTACTATAAACCTCAAGAGAACAATTGACAATAAGGAAGTTCCAGTGCAACTTTCAAGCACGGATATGCCTTGGAACAGATAGGAGGTTGGTTTTGTGAGTTTTGATAATAACTTTGCTTCTAGGTTGAGACAAAGATTGATAGTGAACCCACATAGGATCTCCAAGTAGCTATATGATTTTTTAAGGCCTAAAGGTTGGTTGCCACTTCTGAAGATTAAGCATAATTGGGGGGATTTCATCCCTTATCCTGTTAGCGCTATTATTAGAATCTATGTTTTTTCTGGTCAGTCACATCTATTGCCTTTTAATGTTCCTTTGAGAATGGGTTTTACTGAAGTAATGTGGAAGATAGGGTGCATCCATGACAAGGAATTAAAGGGAAAAGGCAAACGAATAATTTTCCCTGATTATACTATCATCGCATATGTTGGGATTTTGAAAGGAGGATATGAGCATTTTGACAAATTCTTTACACTATATCATTTATGGGTTAGCATTGCTAGACACAGTGACTCAGAGGGGTTTTACAACATTTTTAGGGATAGAATAAAAGGAGGTCTCTTGCCTCATGAGAATAATTTTCCTGAGGATATAATTAGAAGTGATTTTGATTTCATGACTCGGGATTGGAGGAAAGAGAAATGGATAGTTTTTAGGAATTTATGAGCTATAATTCATAAAATGGATACAAGGTATGATCCAACAAAATATTTTACTCTATTTTTTGCTAAAGTTGATTTTGTTATGAACAATTTTGATGAATTGATTCTTGCATTGGAGGAGAAGAAGGAAAAAATTGAAGAGGTTCATGGCCAACAAGTTGAATGAAGAGATGTACGTCATCCAACACCCATCACAATGGAGGAATTAGTTTTGGTTCATCAAAAGAGGATACAATAGTCAGGCTCATGAGCTCCTCTACATCAAAGAACAAATGGCCTGATAGAAGAGAAACTTGTTTATGAGCCTTCTCAAAAGAGAGAAATAGAAGAAACAAGTGGTGAACAAGAGAGAAACAATGATAGTGGAGAATTGGTGAGGAGAAAAGATAAAAGGATAATGAAGACAAAGCCTTCCTCAAAGCTGCAAATCAAGCCTTTTAAAGGAGTCAAAATCACTAATCTTGAAGATTTAGATAGAAGTCCTTCACCACCACCCATGCCATTTTGACCTTTAAGGCAGGTTCAAGAACAAATGGAGGAAGATACGCTTGTAGTAACAAGTGCAGAGATGCAAATTGGTATTCCTCCTTTGCCCCTTAGTTTGGAGTTGGACCCCACTCCTTTAGATATTCAGGGTAGAGATTTCAGGGATGCAAGGAAGGAGGCATTTGATAAGTTTCTTGAGGATGATACTTTTGTGAGAAGCCCGACCTTTTTGAAATTATTGTGGAAGATGAAAATTGAAGAATTTAAGAAGAGAACTATCAAGAGAAAATCTTTGAGGCCAAATAGATCTGAACATGAGAATCAAGAAGAAGTTAAGAGTGACATTATGGAAGAGTTAAAAAGAATTACTATGGATGAGGAAAGGATGATTATAAGTCAGGGTAGAGTTCTAATTTTACCAAAATGGGATGTATTAGATGCAGTGGCCGTTGATGGAATTAGGAAATCAAAGGGCCAACAATTTAGTTCAAAGGAGGAACCAAGGTTTGCATTGAAAGGATCATATTTTGTAGATGATTATGCAACCTTGGAAATATAGGCATTAGAGGAAGGACCTAGAAAGCCTAACAATAGTGACATAAATCCCAACTTAAGGGGAGACCTTATTGTCAAGAGAGCATCTGAAACATCAAGTATGGAGGCTAAAAAGTTGAATGTTGATGTTTCCAAATTGGCTCATGAAACTTCAGAGAGAGAAGCCTTGGAAATGACAAAGTTAATGAGAAAATTTGATAAGATTTTCAATGATTACAATGGAGTTCAACAGAGGTGTGTAGAGTTGCAAAAAAGATTGAAACTCTTTGAGAAAGGATAGATAAGTGTCTCCTCTTATACATTTATAGGGACATCAACACCATCAACATCAAGGTGTTGGCATTTTTGATGATTATGTTGTGATTGTCATTGATGGACACACACTTGCATTGAGATCACTTTTAGATGTATGAGTTATGCTCAACCGGCAATTGTTCCCAACTGGTATGATGCATAATAGTCCTTAGACTATTGGTGTTTTGCAGAAAGTGTTCACCGATCTGAAGCAGTACGTTGACCCCAAGCAATTTGAGGATCTCAAGCGGTATGAAGGATCAAAGTGGCAGAACAAATATTTCCCAGTCTTCATTTTTGTCAAATCGACAACCAGTATTTTTTATGAATCGGTAATACTCTGTGATGAGTTACCAACTGACATTTTGTGATGAGTTACCATCCACCAATTGTTTGACGGTGCCAACACTTTAACGGTTCTTTTTATGTCATGTTACAAAATATGTCTAGATGCATTGAACCTAGGAAATTGTAATGTAATCCTATTGGACCGACATGAAATCAGATTCCTTTATAAGGACATCATGTCTAAGGTTGTAGGTAGTTGCTAGGGTTTAAGGTTTTTGATGAGTTAGAGAGAGTATGAATGTGTTGAAGAATGAAGTAATGCTGGAATGCATTAGGAATGAGCTATCAAGGATCTAACCAGGCAATCTGTGCTATTAGCTAGATCACTCACTTGTTGATTACTCACATCTTCGACAAGTCTGAAGCCCTTAACCGGGTAGGCCCAAAAGAATTTTGTAAATCCTCTAACAAGGTGGTTCACATCTGTGAATCTAAAATCCTCTAGCAATGTAGTCTTTAATCGGACTTATCTCCTAACAAAGATTGAGATTCCTAACAGGATCTGTTCTGGTAAAGAACATTGTATGACCTTAACCAGTCTGGTTCCTATTCTGCAGATAGTTACTTGTGAGTTCCATATCACCATGGTTTTTCCCATTTGGGTTTCCACGTCAAAATCTATTGTGTTATGGTGTTTGTGCTTCTGTGGGTGAATGCATTATTTTCTGTTTGGTTTGCATATGTGCTAACCGGTTTGTCTGCTAAATTGTTTTACCAGTTTACTATTAGTCTAGTAAAGTGTTTAAGTACATTGATTTTTGGCATACTAATTCACCCCCCCCTCTTAGTATTCATCAATTGGTATCAGAGCCAACCTTTCTATAAGTCTAACCACTTGGAAAGAGATATGGGGGAGTATACTATGAGGGAACTCACTCATCGGCTCACTCAGTCTAAGAAAGCCCATGATGATCTTATGGTCAAATATAAGGCCTCTCAAGCAAAAAGGAGAGAACATGTTGAAAAACTGATGGAGCTATCTGAAAATAGTTCCTCTGATGAAGCGGACATGGAAGCCCTGATTCAAGAAGTAGAAAAGCTGAATGAATCCAATTCCAACCTGAGAAAAGAATTGGAAGGATTGACTATTTGAATGTGCCAAGAGCTTGAGAACTGGAGGAAAGCTAAAGATCTGGTAAAAGATAAAGATCATGAAATCTCCAAGATAAAGTAAGAGATCAGTGCCCTAACTGCTCAACTCCATGCGAGAAAAGTGGAAAAGGAAGACATGCAAGGAGAACTAAACATGGCCATCTCCGAGAATGCAAACTTGATGGAAACAAATGCTGCTATTTCCAAAGAACTCTCTGAGTCAAAGGAAATACTTGCTAAGTTCAACAAGAGTACTATCAAGCTAGAGCAAAAGCTTGAATCTGCCAAACCTGTCAAGAATACTGATGGACTTGGTTATTCCAGTCATGAGGAAGGTGAGACCTCTGGTACAAATGCTGAAGCATCAAAGAGGCAACCGACATTCAAAGGTAAAGGTAAGAAAAAGTTCAAACCTATTTGCTTTAACTATCTTAAAGAAGGACATACTGCTAATGTATGTAGGAGTAAGGCTTATAATAATTTTCCTTACTTTCTAAATGATAAGCCTAGATCCTATAGATTCAATGGTAATTGTTATGCATGCAACAAGTTTGGGCAAAGAGCATCTGAATGCAGGTCTGTTATGAACAACACTGGAAGATATCCTCAGAGGACCCAAGGAGTTGGTCCGGAACCTTTTGTGAACTGGAATCACAATCGGTTTAATGGCTTTAATCATTAGTTAGGAAGCGGTGGCTATCAAGTGGCAACCAAATGGAGAGAAAACTGTTTGATCTATCATGGTCATGGTCACACTACACAACATGCAAGAGGAAGAATGGTAACATGAATAATGGACCTTCGAGAGCACCTGGAATGGTCTACTATCATTGCAACAAACTGGGTCACATTGCCAGATTCTATAGAACAAGAAAGAACATATTGGATGACATACCGGTCACTCTGGAAGGAAAGATTGATATTGGTAGTGTTCAAGTGGATATGAACAAAACCTGGAAGAAGAAACTAGCAATGTTGCAAGAAGAACCAGTTTCTGCACCTACTGTGGAAATCATGGAACCGACAAACTAAGCATCTAAAAAGCTTAGGGGGAGAAAATGGTGAAATGTTTCGAACCCCCTGGTTTATATCAGTAAAAGACCTTAACCGATATGTGATACCTATCATTTGGCAGAAGACCAAAAATGGTAATAGGCAAATTAGGGTTTACACCCTAATGCTAGAGCATTTGTTACGGTAGGTGAGGAATATGTTTAAAAGGAATTTTCAAATCATTTCTCACTATTATTTTTTGAGCAAAGAATTTTTTCAAGTGCAGGGCGAAGAAAAAGTGACTTATGTTGCGATCCAAAGAAATCACGAAACCCTGAAGAAGATTCAGAAGCAAGTATCAAACGGTCAAGAGAAGAACTCAAAGTGGTGATTCGATAACCAACAAAGTGTGAGGCAAAGTGGAATTAGCAAGCCCTAAATTCTTGATTTCCGAAAGGTATTTCTTGAGTTTTTTTGTTTTATCATGGCTTTTGCATCTCATGATAGTTCTAGTGCAACTATTGATTCTATGGACTTCATACAATGAAAGTCAAAATATAATGCCTTGTCTCAAGTACTAGCTGGTGTGATAGTGGAAGAAGGCATTTTTGATTATATAGATTGTAAATTTGAAGACCTAGGGTATTTCGCAATCCATTCTCAGCTAGGTCTATTATGTAGGAAGGATAAAAAGATCAAACCAAAGTATAGCATCTTGGAGAAGAAGAAGCTTCACAATGTGGTTTACTTCCTAGAGGATTTCATAGATGACCACATTCGAATCATTCTGAGCAGAGTTCATGGTGACAAGATGTATCTTGAGAGAACACATGATATCACACCGCAAGCTATTCAGGCTATCACTAGTTTCTGCAATATAGGGGAACTGTCAACCCTAAGGAAGGTCAACAAGACTAAAATGTCCAAGCTCACTGGTTCAGTAAGCAACTCATGTGGCATGACCGTCAACTCAATCAAGGATGATCTGGTCAAGTATGCCTACATGGTGATAGGCTACCAGACATTCTCTAGTAGCAGAATTAATTTTGTCTCTGCTGTAGTGGTAAATGTTGCTTATAGGATGATTAAGGAGGATGCATCATTTGATCTATGCGCCTGTATGCAAAGACAACTTATGTTGAATCTTAAGTCAATCAAACAAGATAATGCATTGAGATTCAAGTTTGGACAACTACTGGTAGGGTTATTCTTCTACTTCCAAGGTTATTTACCAGGAGTTGGAGATATTCAGTGGTCTGCTGACCAACTGGTTCCCAAGTAGATCAAAGAGAGCCTGCAAGCAGTTGGAACCAGTTACCCTGATGTTCTAAACAAGTACTTTGACGAGTTCAGAAGCAAGATGAGCCTAAGGATGAGGATATCTAGTGACATTGTCAAGAAATATGAAAAGGATATCTACTTTATCATTAAAGTGGATGAATGCATAATGGAGGCTGTTGAGCCCAGACAGGAAGAAGTAGAGCCTATGGGCTATGAGGTGATGTATGATACGCTGGATGGGTATTCTTCTACCCTAATCACCTCACCCCTTGATCCTAAGGCAAAGAGAACTAACACCTATCTAGAAATGGTTGCACCAGTTGTAGAACCCTCTGAAAAGAAAGGAAAGGTAGTGCCTTAGGCATCAACACCAGTTACTGCAGCCAGTCCCAAAGTGACCAAGTGATCACCTGCAAAGAAGAAACCAAAAGTGGCACCTGCCAAAGTCTTCGAGAGGAAGAGGAAGACAAGGAATAACTCACTGGACTCAAAAGAAACTGTGTCTGAAGAAAAACCCAAGAAGACAAGACAAACAAAGAAAAAACACAAAGAATGAACCAACATCATTGGCACCGATAAATATTGACATTTCTTCCTACAAACCTTTGACACATTGTCAAAGAACTATAAAGAATATTAGGAGAAAAGTGTTGAATGATTTGATTGATTGTTTTGATGATTTCAATGATGATGAAAAGGAAGCAGTTGAACAGGAAATCATTAGGTATTTATGTGTTAATGACTGGTCGCCTTCAAAAATTAGATCTGAGACACCGGATTCTTTGTACAATTATTTAGACAATAAATGGCACATTGCCATAGAAAAGGAACAAGAAATGAGGGAGAAAATATTTACTCAACATTTTCTTGATGTATCCAATTTAGAACTTTTCGAAGTTATGAATAAATACAAAGGCCTCTTCTTCATGAGAAGAAGAAGACTCCTATTACTAGAAGGAAAGGGTCAAGAAGCGATCAAGGATACACATACTCATGTTCAAGAAGCCCTTAAGATGCATCAAGTGGCTGAAGCCAATAGAAAAGCTGAGCGAGAACCGGAAACTGGCAAACCAAATGAGGTGTATGACAGTGAAGAAGAACCGGTCACAGAACAAATGGACCCCATTGATGTAGATGCCTTAGATGGTGAAAATGTTACTCAGGATCCACCATCAGAAGCAACATGACAGGAGAAGTAGGCAGAACAGGTAGAAAAGAAAAAGGAAGCAGAGGACAAAAAGGAAGAAGCAAAGAAGCAAGTGGAGGAGAAGGAAAAGAGAGAAGAAGAGGAGAAGAGAAAGGAAGCAGAGAAGGAGAAAAAGAAAGATGAAGAAAAGAAAAAGGAAGAGGAGAAGAAGCAGCAGGAAGAGGAGCAGAAGAAAAAGGATGAAGAAGAAGAGAAGCAGAGGAAAGAAGAGAAAAGGAAAATAGAAGAAGAGGAAAAGAAAAAGACAGAAGAGGAAAAGTTAAGAGCTACAGAGAAAGAAGAAGTGGCAAAAAGCACTCAGATGGAGACTCCAAAGGCAACCAGTAGTCAAGCCAAACTGGCTGACCTCACCAGTCCTATTGACCTCCAGTTTGCAAATGAAATGGAGCTGCTATAGAGCATTAAGGTTGCTCAAGAATGCCTTGAAGTGATTAGGAGGAAGAAGGAGCAAGATGTGATCCAAGCTGCGGTGGACACTCTTACCGGTTTGTTACCTGGCACAAACCTCCCCAATACTGATTCATCACTGACACAATTGAAGCTCTTATTCACTGTAGTGCATGATTAGGTGCAGAGCCTAGAAGAGGTAGTAGAGGCAAATGCCAAGAAAGAGCATCAAAAGGTTCTCAACATTTCCCTAGTAAAGAAGCTAAATGAGCTTTGGTCCGATCTGCGAAAAGCTCAAAAAGACATAAGGAATGCTCTAGATGAGGGGAATCTACTACTGCGTAAGATTTGCGAACCCCATCTCTTTTGTGATGATGTTCTTGTACATAAAAAAAAGTTACAAACTGACTTGTAGTTATACATGAGAACCTTCAAGCCGCCATATACTCTTTTACAGCTTATGGGCAAACCGTTCGCCAGTTTCATATCCAGTCTGCCAAAATAGAGTTAGAAATCAACAACTGGACTCGAGATTTGCAAGAACTACAATTGGTTCTACTCCCACGCCTACAGATACTTTAGAAATGTTATCTCAATCTGGATGCCTTAATAGTGACTTAAGAGATGAGCACAATTGACACCATGGAAGAACAGGTCTCCCAGATGCAAACAAAGAAAGAAGTGGCTACCTCCCTACTTGAGTCCTAGTCCTTATCTATGAAACAATTTTTGCAGGACTTTAAATCAGTTTTTGACAAGTTTTAT
This sequence comes from Cryptomeria japonica, assembly GCF_030272615.1. Lineage (NCBI taxonomy): Eukaryota > Viridiplantae > Streptophyta > Pinopsida > Cupressales > Cupressaceae > Cryptomeria > Cryptomeria japonica. Next base: position 739,474,680 of record NC_081407.1, read on the forward strand.
TCTCTATTGTCATAAAATCTTATTCTTTTAATACTAGTGAAATAGGGATTGGTCTGCCATATTATTTTTGTCATTGTTGGCAAAGGGGGAGAAGTATAAATTTTAAATATTTTGATGTATGCTTTCATGTTATTTCTGTTCAGAAGTATTATACATTGTATTTTCTGCAAAAGGGATACTGTATATGCTTAGGGGAGTAATTTTGATTATGGCATATTTTTGTTGTAAAACACTTAGATGTCAAAATTTTCCTAAGTGTTGCCATCAATGCCAAAGGGGGAGATTGTTGGCATTTTTGATGATTGTGTTGTGATTGTCATTGATGGACACACACTTGTATTGAGATCACTTTTATATGTATGAGTTATGCTCAACCGAAAATTGTTCCCAACCAGTATGATGCATTATAGTCCTTAGACTATTGGTGTTTTGTAGAAAGTGCTTACCGATCTGAAGCGGTATGTTGACCCCAAGTAGTTCAAGGATCTCAAGCGGTATGAAGGATCAAAGTGACAGAACACATATTTCCCAGTCTTCATTTTTGTCAAACCGGCAACCGGTATTTTGTACGAACCGGTAATACTCTGTGATGAGTTACCAACCAGCATTTTGTGATGAGTTACCATCCACCAATTGTTTGACGGTGCTGACACTTTAACGGTGCTTTTTGTGTCATGTTACAAAATATGTCTAGATGAATTGAACCTAGGAAATTGTAATGTAATCCTATTGGACCGAAATGAAATCAGATTCCTTTATAAGGACATCATGTCTAGGGTTTTAGGTTGTTTCTAGGGTTTAAGGTGGTTGATGAGTTAGAGAGAGTATGAATGTGTTGAAGAATGAAGTAATGTTGGAATGCATTAGGAATGAGCTATCAAGGATCTAACCAAGCAATCTATGCTATTAGTTAGATCACTCACTTGTTGATTACTCACATCTTTGACAAGTCTGAAGCCCTTAACCGGGTAGGCCCAAAAGCCTTTTGTAAATCCTCTAACAAGGTGGTTCACATATATGGATCTAAAATCCTCTAGCAAGGTAGTCTTTAATTGGACTTATCTCCTAACAGAGATTGAGATTCCTAACAGGATCTGTTCTGGTAAAGAACATTGTATGACCTTAACTAGTCTGGTTCCTATTCTGTAGATAGTTACTTGTGAGTTCCATCTCACCGTGGTTTTTCCCATTTGGGTTTCCACGTCAAAATCTCTTGTGTTATGGTGTTTGTGCTTCTATGGGTGAATGCATTATTTTCTATTTGGTTTGCATATGTGCTAACCAATTTGTCTACTAAACTGTTTTACCGATTTACTGTTAGTCTAGTAAAGTGTTTAAGTACATTGATTTTTGGCATACTAATTCACCCCCCCTCTTAGTATTCATCACAAGGTCATCACCTGTTATCCATGAAGAAGAAGTAGTTTAACCTGACATCAATGTTGATCTCCGTAATATATCATTGGTGCCATATGATGACGATGAGCCCGAAGCCACTAGATCTACTGATCCAACTCAATCTAAGCTCTTGGAGAAGATTATTGAATTAGAAAGTAAGTTGAAGGACTCAGAAGATCAATCAGCCTAACAACAAAAGGAGATAGTTATCTCAATTCTAACTCATTTAAATGAAAAGTTTGATAGTAGACTTAACAACATTCATTCCTTGCATTATTTTTTATTTAATGCTATTCAAAAATTTGATGATGATAAAGAGATGGCGGTTCCCTTGTTCACAAAATGGTGGCAAAGGGGAAACAAACTTAGAATAATGTCTATGGCTTCCAAGTATCACGTTGAGAGGCCACCTACACTCCAACCAACTTATTTATTGGTAAAATAAATGCAGGAGGCCTAAATTTTTCCAGAAAATATAGAAAGAAAGATAAGGGAGTTGATGAGAAATTTCAGTGAATTTAGTGAAAATCTTTTTCTAGATATTTAGGATGAAAATGGCATAGCCAAGCCTCTAAAATTTTAGAAAGAGAAGGCAGAGAGAGTCATTAGTACCTAGGTAGAGTTAATATGTGAAGGGTTGAACATGAATATGCTGGAGGATAGCATGGATAAAATAATTGCCATGAGGTAATTTTTTGAGTCTTTTGAAAGAGAGGCAAATCAAGTAGCCATTAAATACATTCCATACAGAGCTAAAGCTGATGAAGTCATGAGTTATAAATGGCCATTTGATGAAGAGTACAATGGATGGAGTAGGATGTATCTCAATGATGAATAAGGGTTGTAAACAGTTTGGTATAACTATTTTTGTCTTCTAGTGGCAAATATATTTTTGAACTAGAACAATGATGATGACGGTAAAATACATCATGAATTTTAGAGAAGTGGCCGTAGATTTTGATATTGATTATAACTTTCCTAAGAGTTGAATATTGTTGTAACAAAATTCAGGTATGTTTAATCATCCTGATGACATGTGTCTATTGGCCTGAAGCTTGTTTTCTCCTTTGTTTTCTATAAAAGGGAAATCAGGGCCATTAGAAAGGCTTCATAAATCTTTGAATAGGGTCTCTTTATTTAGGTTTGGTCTGTAGGATTAGGTTCTAGTTTTGAGAAGTCATGAGTAAAATATCATAAAACTGTAATGTCATTTTACAGAGCAAAATAAAAGATAGTCATTAGTTTCAAATTTCAAATGGGTTTCTCCTATAAATGAAATGTATTCGATTATTTGATACAAGATAGATTTTGAAGTTAATACAAATATAATTTCAAATCTTTACTCTCCTGTGTATGATTTTATCTTCTTTTGAGTCAATGGGATCAAGGGCTTCATTTGCTCGTTGCATTGTTATGATGTAGGTAGATTTTCATCTCACACTCTAATCCAAGGGGTTAACTAAAATGGTTGAATGAAATTACAAAGGGGTGGAGCTTGTACTAGGATTTGATAAGTAGTTTGGGTGAGAAATTGCAAAATGAAATGATTTTGTAATGCCCTATCATTTAAGATTAAGCCAGCTATTGGATAAATTTCTATCAGGTTTTCAGTGATGTTTCAGAAACTTGGATCCCAATGGAGTAAGGTGCTAGTATATGCTAGCAAATGTCATTAGGTTATCAATTTCTTATCCGTTTCACTTATGATCTATCATAAATAATTATAATCAAGACATATTTTCAATTTTTTATGTATGTTTGAGGTGTCCTATTATCTCATGCTCTGGATAAGGTCAAGGATCACTGAACATTTTTCCATTCTTGATAATTTTCCCTTTTGTTGAGCTAATAGATTAGATTGTAGGCTTTGCTTTTAGGATAATTCATGAATGTGGCACAAAGATCACAAATTTGCTAAGGGATTACCCTCCTGGGTCTTGCAGAGCCCAAAGTGTAGAAAGATTTGCAAATCCTTGTCGTAGTTGGTCCAAGTCTAAAGGATATTGATAGTTGGAAGTGGCTTTCCATAGGTATTTTGAGGAATCAACTTGGTTTCTGCCTCCCACAGTGTAAACCCATTTTTGGGCACCAAAAAATTCAATGAAATTTTCAACAATATCCTGGCTTTTCCTTAGACTACATTTTTCTTTCGTCACTGCATCAAGATCTTCAAGTGCCATAGTAAGTTGCTTCTATAAATTGGAGTGCATTATTTCAATCTTCCAGATCTTCCTCAAGTTGTTTGGCTTCTTCTGAGGAACTAAGCCTCAAAACCAATTGTTGGAATCAATGAACACTAAGTCAGGGGGTGGGGGTGAATTAGTGTTTTGCAATCATAAATTTATTAAATTTATTCTTAAACCACCAGATGCATAAGAATGAAAGTAAAGTACAAAAACATAAACCAATCAAGCACAAATTCATAACACTAGAATTTTTATGTGAAAATTCAGAAAGGGAAAAACCATTGTGGGATTGAGGCCCACAATATTATTATACTTTGATCAGTAGTATGATAATATTACAAAAGGGGAATGCACTTACATTTAAGCATGCTTCCTAGAGCTCACTGCTCAAATACAAAAGAGTGCTACAACCTCAGAGGACTCACTATCCTACAAATGAGTTACAAAAGCAATAACAATAACTAAACTGATATATAACATCTACAAATGCCAAAAAGCAGTTCTGATTAAGCTCAATTTGACTATCTTCCTCTAATCTGCTTATCTACTCTACTCTGTTGCACAGTCATATACTGGAGCACCAAATCTGCATACTAATGCACATTCACTCATCAAACATCAACATATGCACATATACCATACCAAAATGGTCATACAGATTGATCTTAAATATTGCACCAGTGAAATAGCTCTCCAATATGTCGGCTTTCTAGCATTACAAAATATGAAACGTGTACCAATAAGTTGGGTCAATTCATCCACAAATTCATATGTAGACCTAAACAAGATAATAACAAGCTTCCCATGTGTTGGCACAATTATCTCAAACTCAACAACAACCACTAAAATCATCCCAAAGATTCTGGATCACATGTTAAATCACTTAACATTAAAATGACTATGTTCTACCTGAATTACTGGATACCAAACCTTGAATCTCGCTCATGAATCAACACCGAATACTAGAATTATAAAATAAGCTACCTCAAACCTCAAATCATCTGCCTTTATTACCATAACCAAATTTATGCAACCAAAATCAAGACCCGCATAATGTACTCATACTCTTTAGGATATTGTATTCCACCTTCTAGACTTATGCCTAATGGATAATACAACTTCCGATAAATCAAATATATGCATACGATATATGATTTCTAAGCTGAGTTGTCATCAATGATAAATCCTAAACATCTCTCATACATAAATTTTCACTGAAACATTGCCTCTTTCCAACAATATATTAGTTTAAATTGTATTGAAATAGAGTAATCATCTAAGTTTATATTGTTTTATGTTTTTTTTTTGTATGGAATTGGTGTTCCTTGGAGTGGGTGCTCCTAAAAAACTTATAAGGGATTGGTGTTCCTTGGAGTGGGTTCTCCTAAAGCTTGAGGTTGGTGCTCCTTGAGTCAGTGCTTAATATAAAACTTCTTCATAGTGGTTTTTCACTCTTAGGGGTTTTACACTCAAGTATTGGTGTCATGGTGTCAAATATTTGTTTTGAATCTCTTGATTGATTTATTAAATATTATTAAGACTGTCCTATAATTAATATCATTGTATTAAAATTCTATTGGTTAAAAGTTTGTTTATTTTATGAATCATGAATTCACCCCCCCCCCCCCCCACCCCCTCTCTTAGTAATCCTAGTATTCCAACAAATATGTTAGTCCTTAAATTTCCAAAACTATCCCTGATGCAAAAATATGGTAATTCTAAGCTGGACAAAATATTATTCTACTTTGAGATCCCTATATAAGGCATCATTCATAATTAATTTCATCATCTTATATCATCTAACATCATCACCTCATTATTATTATTTCAATTCAAGAGAAAGACTTCAAGAGGATCCTGAGTCTAAAGAGTAGAAAGCTACTATAAGGTGTCTTCTATTATGTTTTAATTATGATGTTATGATGATATATTATGTTATTGCATCAACACATGGAGGATTAATCCTAAGAACATTGCATCATCAATTGAAGATATAATCAATTCAATTCAAACTTCTATTTCTGTTTCAATTCAATTATAGGGGTAATTCCAAACTCAAGATTTGACCTAGGCACATCCCTATCCATAACACAATTTATTTACTTTTGTGTGAAATTTACAACTTCATAAGCCATAGTTGTAGAATTAGGCAAAGTAGACATAAACAATCAAATTTATATTTTGTAGTAACAAAATGTGGAGGACAAGGTTGGCCGCCACACCTATGTCTTGGGCGCTAGTGTCTAGGCTTCAGTCATATATTTGGGTAGCATTCTAATCTCAAAAATAGCTCTATTGTCCACATCTAACACTGCAAGGAAAAGGTCATCTAAAGCACCTATTTCCTACCTGCTAGTGTTCAAGATTCAGACACAAATTCCTCTATACATACCCTTTCCATATCTATGATTTATGTCTACATAATTGATCTGAGACAACTTGTGCATGTTTATTTATGTCAATTTTACACTTTATCCCTAGATCTAGCATTCAATTGGCATCCTTTTAATAGCTCATTTTGAACTCGATCACAAAGAGTGAATCCAATTTCATTTCAACCCTCTTAATAATAGAATTGAGGTTTGAATCTATTGATTTTATTCTCCTTTTAGTGTAATCATTGTGAAATAAGTTTAGTTCCTAGTTTGCATGCATAATCTAGTGAACTCGATTTACATGCATTATATTTTGGTGAACTTGACTCTTCTTACACTTGCATATCTTCAAATTTTAAATCTCATTTTGCATAGATTGAGTAAACATTTATTTGGTTACATCTTTATTAATTAGTAAGGCATATGACTATCTTGTTTGATCATAAATTTGAAAGAACAATGAAGACACTAGGAAGGAATAGATTTGACAATGTCGAAGAGCATTGTGATTCCTTCATTGAAAATGAGAAAGAGTAGGTCATTCAATAGGTAATCACTCATTTGTGTCATTACAGTAGATATCCACATAAACTAGAAAAGGATATCTCAAATTCTTCATACACTATTCTTTTGGGTAAATGGGAGGAAGCTATAAAATTAGAGAAAGAAATCATTGATGAAATATTTCTACAATATTTTTCTGAACTGTCTAAATATGATATTAGTGCCTTAGTTGCTTGATACAAATCTCAATTTACATTCAAAGCAAGAAGAGTGAAGTTACTCAGTGGAAAGAAGGCAATTGTTGAAAATGAGACCCATCGTATAGCCTGTAAAATTAAAAGAATGGAAGAACTCATCCAATCTTCTATGAATGAGGATAATGTTGTAGATGATGTTAATCAACCAGAAATAGATGAAGAAGAGATTATTCAAGCTAATGAGGTCTATCTTATCAATAAAAATGATGACTCCATTATTCATGTTGTTGATGATGTTCAAGACACAATTGATCTATTTGGAGATAACACTACACCAGATATGGAGCCTCCTGCAATTACTGATTTACTGGTTACCTTAGTTGAGCAACCGACAACTCATCTAAAAGTGGGCAATCCATTGGAAATAGCACAACTAGAGAAACTCCAATCTCCACCGATCACTAGAGATAATAAGGAGTCTACTAAAAAGGTTGTCACATAGTCCTTTGGAAAGGAAACGGAGAAGAATACAGAGAAAGCAATCATTAAGGTTGTATCCTCTAAACCAGCAAAGTAGAAACAACTTGATGAGGATGATGATGATTCTTTAAGTATTTTAGGACCTATTGATATGAACAACATGAGCGCATTGAAAATGATGAAGATTGGAAGTGTCATGCAATCTAGAGTGCATAAGAAGAGATTAAAAGAGAAAAGGGTAGAAGCTGAAACAATTTAGACTGCGGTAGATATTTTATCTGGTCTGCTACCAGAAACATTAACAACACATCTACCTACAACTATCAACAAACTTGGTCAGTTAGTTGCAGATGCATCTGATCAAATCAAGTCACTAGAAGACGCTGCTCAACTCTATGCTAAAAAGAGTCACAAGAAGAAGTGTGGAGAAAAACTGGGAAAGGATATTGATAATGGAAGAATGGCTTTTCTGCACAATAAAGATCTATTGAGTAAAGCTATTGAAACAAGAGGAAATTATCTTGCTTCCACCTCTAATGTTTCTTTTTGTTATTCTGATATCTCAAAAAGACAAATAGAAACAAAGAAAGAGCTGGAAAAGATATGCAAGGCATACATCCCACTTCAGGACTCTGTATTTTCCTTTAGAAAATCTGTAGATGATTTGCATAACAAGCTGGATATCTATGATAATGAGAAGGCAAAGAGACTCTAGTATCTCAAGGAACTCAAGAGTCTACTCACATCACACGTAGACGTATTACAAAGAGAATACTCAAATGTAGAAGCTATCTTAGCAACCCCTGAAACCTGCACACTAGAGTCAATGGAAGAATTCCATACATAGCTGATGTCTATAAAAGAGTACACTAAGAACATGCTAGCAACATGGTCAAATGCCATATCACAGTTGAAAAAGAATTTTAATGATATTTTTATGAGATTAGCTAATGCATGAACTTTTTAAGTTATTGTTGTATATGTTGAACACTTTGATACAAATTTTCTCTATATGTATATATATATATATATATATATATATATTTCTTTTCAAATTTGGCATTGTTGTCAAAGGGGGAATATAAATATGTATGTGTGTTTTTGAAAATTTTGTATAATGTATGCATTAAGGGGGAGTATGAGTATATGTGTAAATTTGTTGTGTATGCACACTTAGTGGTATTACTATAAAAATTTTCTAAGTGTTGCCATCAATGCCAAAGGGGAAGATTGTTGGCTTGATGATGGTTGTAATGTATTCATCATTTGTTGTCATTGATGAAACACTCATACACACACATGATTATATTGACTACCAGTGTAACTTCAATTGTTTACACTGTCAATCGGTATGTTAGAGGTTATACTAAGAGGTTTATCTCTAATCGGTACTTTGTGTCAATAGGTATGTGCATTAGAGACAACCTATGATTATACTAAGTCGGCATCAAGATGAAGATCAAGATAGAGATCAAGCGAAGATTCAAGGACAACGGTTCATATGTTTTACTCAAACCGGTATTTGATTGTTCCAACCAGTATTTGGTAATTTTGTGATGAGTTGCCACATCTCATGATGAGTTACTAGCACCGACTGCTTGGTGGTAATTTTTGTGATGAATTATGATCACTTGTCTAGATACACTGCACCTAGAAAATTGTGTTATGATTTCTTAAGTCCAACATGAAATCATAAGGTCTATATATTGACATCACAATGAATTATTTGATGTAAGTGTAAGTGAATGTGTTATGTTATGTGCGAGAGGAAAAAGAGTTAAGTTGTAGAGTATGCAAAAGAGTAGTGTTGAATATGTTTAGAAGGATCTGATTAGGCAAGTATTGTGCTACTCAAAACAGATCAAACCATTCTTTTTATTTTCTAACAATTACAGTAGAATCAGATCCCCTATCTGGGTAAGCTCTAACAAGCTTCAATGTATAAATCCTTTAACAGGGTGATCCATCAGTTTGGATTCAGAAATCCTCCACCGAGGTTACTCCTAACAGGGTACTATCTTTAACAGGGTATAAGCTTCTAATCAAGCTTTGAGATCTCTAAAAAGATTCGCTCTTAGTAGAGCACTTTGTAGACCTTAACCGGTCAATTATCTATTACTACAGATAGTTAACTTGTGAGTTCCATCTCACTGTAGTTTTTACCTATTTGGGTTTTCCACATACAAACACTTGTGTTATGGCAGATGCTTTACTTTTTGTGGATGTTGTTATATCATTTTGGATTGCATGCATTGTGTTTAAAATATTTGTTAATTTCATCTACCGGTTAGTGTTTGAAGAAGTTTTATTTTTGGTGTCACTAATTCACCCCCCCCTTTTGGTGCTTTTCAAGTCCATCACAAACATATTCAACTTTCACTTATTTATCTGCAATCTTCTCCCTAAGAAAATGATATTTGATTGAAATGTGCTTTTTCCTAGATTGCATGATAGGGTTCTTTGATTTATTGATTGCACTTGAGTGTAACACATGATGGTAATAGGATCCAAAAATTCTACCTGAATTTCCTTGAGAGTTTTCTTCATCCACAAAAATTGAGAACAACATGTGGCAGCTGCAATATACCCAGCTTCAACAGTTGGCAGTGAAATGGACTCTTGCTTTTTTCTATGCTCTGACACCAATCTATCTCCAAGGAAGAAAGCTTCACCACTAGTTCTCTTCCTATCATCTAAAACATCCTACCCAATCAGCATTAGTATAGGCTTGCAAAGTGAAATCTCCTTTCTTTGGGTACCATAAGCAATGAGTGAGTGTTGCCTGTAGATACTTGAATATCCTCCTTACACCGTTGAGATGTGATTACCTAGGAGCTACTTGAAATCTTGCAACCATGCACATAGCTTGAACTATATCAGGCCTTGAAGATGTGAGATACAATAGGTTTCCAATCATTGGTCTATACAAGGTCTGATCCACACTAGGTGACTCATCATCTTTGCTCAACTTCCATCCTATCACCATGGGGGTACTAACCGGTTTGTTGTCTTCCATCTAAAATTTCTTCAACATATTTATCATACTTGGTTTGAGAAATGAATGTGCCCTTATTCTGTTGTGATATTTCCAAACAAAGAAAATATGATAACTCTCCAAGCATGGACATCTCAAAATCTGATTGCATTTCATCAACAAATTCTTTGTATAGAACATCTTTGTTACCTCCAAAGATGATGTCATCTACATATACTACAACTATGATCATGCCATCTCCATCTGCCCTGATATATAAGTTGATGTCAGCATTTCCTTTTTTGAAACCTTGCTGATGAAGATACTTATCCAAACTATAATATCATGCTCTAGGTTCCTATTTTAGACCATATAATGATTTATTCGATCTACAGACAAATTTGTCATCTTCCTACAACTGAAAACCTTCAGGTTTCTCTATGTAGACCTGTTCTTCAATATTTACATTAAAAAATGCAAATTCTCCATCCATTTGATATACTTCATATCCTTTATATGCTGAGAATGCCAAGAATATTCTGATTGCTTCAAGTCTTGCAACTCATGCAAACATTTCTTCAAAATCTATGCCTTCTACTTGAGCATATCCCTTACATACTAACCCTACCTTGTTCCTTATTACCTTGCCTTCTTCATTCATCTTGTTCCTATAAACCCATTTTGTCCCAATGAAATTTGTGTCTACTACTCTGGGAACTAATTCCCAGATCTTATTCCTTTTTATCTACTGCAACTCTTCTTCCATAGCCTTTATCCACTCCTCACTCTTGCTAGCCTCGTCATATGTTTTGGGTTCCATCTCAGTCATAAGTAAGAAATTTACTTGCTCAGTGTTTTTATCTTTACTTGTAGTTTGTACACAATCATTTTTGTTTCCAATAATTTGATCCCCAAGGTGATTCTTTTGTACTTATCTATTTGGGGCTTTTCTAGGTGTTTCTTCTTCATGTTCACTCTCAGATTGATCTTCATCTTCAACATATGGTTCTTCAGTTTGAGTAATTTATTTTTTCCTCCCTTTATGTATATCTTCATCTACTTTCACAAGTACACTCTCAATTACCTTCTTTAGTCTTTTGTTGAAACACTTGTAGGCCTTACTATGAGTAGAGTACCCCAACAAGATACCTTCATCACTTCTTGAATAAAAACTTCCTAATCCATCTTCATCTCTTTTGATGAAACATTTTCTACCAAATACCTTGAAATACTTGACTGATGGTTCCCTATCATACCATAACTCATAAGGTATCATTTTTCTATTCACTCTTAGTTGAACTCTATTTAATATGTATACAACAGTATGGACTGCTTCTTTCCAATATACATCAATTATATTAGCTTCATTCAACATTGCCCTTGCCATCTCCTTGACTGATTTGTTCTTCCTTTCAACAAAACCATTTTGTTATGGTATCCTAGGGGTTGAATATTGTCTTCTAATTCCATGTCTCTCATGGTAGTATTCAAATTCATTTGTTGTAAACTCACCTCCACGATCTGATCTTAAACATTTTATTTTGTATCCACTTTCCTTCTCAACCATTTTCCTAAATATTTTGAATATTCCATATGCTTGAGACTTGTCTTGCAGGAAGGTAACCCATGTCATTCTAGAGAAATCATCTATAAGAAGCATAAAGTATATTTCTCCATTTAGGGCTCGTGTTCTTATAGGCCTACACAAATCAGTATGTATGAGCTCAAGAGGTCTTATAGTTGAGTATTCATTAGTTTTGAAGCTTACCTTAGTTTTCTTCCCTCTTTAACACTCATCATAGAAGGTGCTAGCAGGTTTGATAATCTATGGTATGTTCCTTACACAACCTTTCTTGCTTACCTTAACAAGGTTATCAAAATTTATGTGACCTAGTCTTCTATGCCAAAGACAACTCTCATCAACTCACCCCATCATACATTGAGACTCAAAGAATTCCTTAAGATTATATACATTGCCATATGTCCATTTTCCTTCAGTAGCAAGTTGTCCTTTTCTTTCTTTTCTGATTTGACATCCTTTTGAATCAAATGCAGCAAGTTGTCCTTTTCTTTCTTTTCTGATTTGACATCCTTTTGAATCAAATGCAAACTTATATCCCTTGCCACACATTTGACTCATACTTAGCAGATTGTGTTTCAAACCTTCCACATAGTATAAATCATGTGCTTTCATTTTACCATCAATATTGAGAGTACCTTCGTCTTTTATTTTGATGGATGAATTATCTCCAAACCTCACTCAACCACCATTCCAATCTTCTAATTTGATGAATTTATTCTTATCACCAGTCATTTGGTTGGAGAAACCACTATCTACTACCCACAAGTTTTTCCTTTCAGCATGTAGGGCAATTTGAACAATCAAACTTGACTCAGCCTCATTTTTATCCTTTTCTACCCAAACTTGTTTGGTTTCTTTCTTCTTTTCTACTATCCCATTCAGTTCTGATTTTGCATTAGGTTTAGATGTTGGCACTGTCTTCTTTTTCTTAGCTATCCTAAGCTTATAGTGTTTTTCAATGTGGCCCAAGTTTTGACAATGATAGCATTTAACATTTACATTGAATGATGAATTTGAAAACCTATTGTAGGATTGAGATACATTTCTTCTACATTCATAACTTCTATGACCATACCCATTACAATGATAAAAAATAACATTCATATCCCTCACAGAAACAAATTGATTTCTACTTTCAAAACTAGGAGGAGACCTACGCATAAGGTTACAATCTGAAATTTTATTACCATAAGTATTACATTTATAGAAACAGCCATGGAATTGAGGTACATACCAATCATTATTGAAGTTCTTTCTCATTTGTCACCTTGGAGTAGCATAGTTCGGTCTTCTTGAGCTCACCCTTCATGTATCCTTGACCTTTTTGAAGCCTCCATTTTCAAAATTGGATTTTCTTTTAGGATCAGCATGTCGGTTCCTTGACTGATTGTTTGTAGCAGTAGCATGTGTCTTCTTCTCATGAGGCTTGTTGACTATGAAGGTTTTTTTGACTTCACTTTCACTTGAAGATGTGAAGAGTATCTCCTTATCTGATTAATTTTTACTATTATAACATTGTCCAGACTCAAATCCAACACCCTATGTGTCTTTGGAGTGCTTTTGTATGCTCATCATTTTATCTAGAGCATCAGTGTTGCCCTCATACTTGATTCTCACCTTGAGTTCATCTTTGCACTTTTCAAGTTCCTTTCTCAGATTTATAGGATCTTCCTCCATCTTTTGATATTCTTTCTCTTTGTTTTCTAAATTTGATTTAGTGACGTCATACATTTATTCTAGCTCCATCCAATTGAGTGGTTAAAGTGGCAAGATTGTTATTTGATTCTTGAATATTGTTGTTTAGTAAGTCACGCTCCCTTATGATAGACTTCTTGTATTTCTTGAACTCTTTTCTTACTTTGTCAAGTTATTCAAGAGCACAAACCAATTCTCCCTTAAGTTCAATTACAACATCTGCATCTTCTTCCTCACAATCATCTAGATTTTTCAGATTGACCACCACTATGTTTCTCATTAAAGATCTCTTGCACCATGAAGATATTAGTTTGTTTTTCATGTTCACTATATTCCTCAACCGACTCACTTTCATCATTAGAGACATCAATATCAATTCAGTAAAGAACCTTCTTCTTTTGAAAATTTCTTCTTCTTTATTTGTAAAACCTTTTACCCTTATCCTTGACATCTTCCACATTATTGTCTTCTTTCTTATAGGGACACTTAGCCACAAAATGCCTTATTTTACCACAATCAAAGCATTTGAAATGTAGGTTTCCTCTATACTTGCTTGATCCTTTCTTGAGATTTCTAACAAAGTTAGCTTTAGCAGCATCAGAGTCATTTCCATCTTCATTTGTAGCTTGTTATTTTCCTTTCTGTGTAGTATTGGAGGCAACTTCTTGTTTGATGTTCAACACTTATTGCTCTCATCTCATAGGTAGATAGAGACCCAAACAATTCATCCATTGAGAAAGTCTTTAAGTCTTTAGGTTCCTCAATAGAAAATAATTTTGTATCATACTTTGAGGTTAATGATCATAGAACCTTTTTTACTATAGCTTCATCTTTGACATCCTCACCAAGTCCTCTTATAGCACTCACAGTCTCATCCATTCTTTGCAGATAATCAATTATCTTTTCTTCTTCTTTCCTTTTTAGATTTTTAAACTGAGCTCTTAGATTTTGTAGTTTGCCTTCTTTCACTTTGGTATTTCCTTCATATACACTCTACAAATTGTCCCAAGTTTCTTTTGCTGATGTGCAATGCATGACTTTGACAAACTCTATTTCTGACAGTCCACTTAAGATTTCATTCTTAGCTTTAGAATTATTCTCATATTCCCTTTTAGCATCAGGGTCAATAGGAAGAACTTGAGGAATAGTGTAACCATTTTTTACTAACATCTAGACATCAAATCCTAAAGAGGACAAGTAAGAATCAATTCTTCTTCTCCAAAAGGCATAGTTGGTGCCATCAAACATAGGTGCTTTAGAAAATGAGGATTCATTCCTAGCCATTGTGTTCACTAACTATATTCTACCCAAGCTAGAGAAATATTTTACTACAAGGGAACCTAGGGTTTGATCCCAATTGAAGAACACAAATGGACACTGAGCGGGGGGGTGAATCAGTGTATTTTAAAACTTTAAGTTCAGTGTGCAAGTTTTAAGGATGTAATGCAAACATAAATACACACACACAAGAGTGTATCACATAACACCAGATGTATGAGGAAAACCCAATGTGGGAAAAACCTAGGTTATAATAGCTACTAGAGTCTACTGCTCCAATCCAGCCTCACAATAAATAATAGTTTGCAATATTTAGGGCACCAACTCAAGGAGCACCAACTTGTGAAACTTTAGGGAACAAACACAAGGAGCACTAGCCCCTGATTTTATGAGCACCTACTCAAAAGAGAATCTACCTTTGCTCTGATCAGCCACTCCAAAATTTATAGTGATTTTACAATGCAGTGATAAATCCTTGTTACAAGTGAATTTTGGAACACTTACAAAATTCTCATATCTTGAGAATGTCTTTCTTTTCATACTGAAGTTTTTCCTTTGTTTCTCCTCCTTTCTTTATCTGGTTATATTCTTCTCTCTGCTATGACATTACTCTCCATAATTATCTATTCTTACTATGTTTTCTCTTGACAGCAACACGCTCTATATTTCTCTCAACACCTAAACTCTCTATACTTCACCACTACCACACACATCTCTTCAGCACACTGTATATTCTCTCTATGTGCACCATCAGTCAACTTGTTGAGATATCATCATTTTCCACCAACCGGTGTCGAATCACATTTAAAACTACTATTGGATTAGATCCACTCTGTACACATCAAATATTTATTATACTACAATCTTGAATATTTTATTCAAGTCGATTGTCTTGGAGATTTGTGACACAAAAGATTTTTTTCTCTGTCCCGGATAAGATCTCAGATCAGCTACCTAAATTAAATGTATCATGACTGTCTTCAAATCATTTTTGTACCTGGATTACTAATTTTAGTAATATTCCTTTGCCCAAAATTATTTGCAATCCTTCCTCAAGCCACACAGTCTACCTACAACATGGTCGTCATTAATGAGATCACCATCCTCTATCAACCTACCTAGATAAGATCGACAATTACCATACTGAAATCCACCGTCACCAACTTTTGCATATCTGATTTATTCTTTGTTCATAAAGGAGCCTCATGTCTTCATATTCTTTGTCCAGATTAGATGGTCAAGGTCGGTTGGCCACCATGTATATCATTTTGCCTATCGACATGTAAACATCTTCTTATTCAGCATCCAAATCACTTGGTTAATCTTGGTCAATCATCCACATGAACCTCTGAGTCTATTAGCTTGCAGGCATGGCCACAAATTTAGTCACAATATTCAATTCTATCGGTAAAATACCCTTTCATCTTTTCCTAGGTATCCTCTAATTCTCTCCGTACATGCTACATCATCGGGTCAAATTTGGTCAATTCCCATGTGGACTATCATGCTACTTAGATCCATTGAACTTCATACTGTGGTTGTTCCTTATGTTATGTACATCGCATGTATGCCTACTTGTTCTACCCAAGTGGTATAAGATTTTGTTTGATCTCAATAAGCCTTCCTCTTTCTTTGTTATCCCACACCACATTAGCATAGTATCTTAACCCACGTGGGATAAGCCTTGTCTTACCTTGGCAAGCATCTTCTTCTTCTATGTTAGCATGCTTTCACTTGTTAGCTCACATGACATTATGTGAGATTCTTAACCTATGTGAGATAAGGGAATCCACAATCTTCCCTTTAGTTTCTTGTCCTGCGTGTTTTTTGTGGGTCATTTTTTACACCATGGGATAAGAGCGAACATCTCTCTGTTTGGACCTCTTTTGATTAACTTATCTCAGGCAACCATCATTGATCATTTTTGAAAATGCTAGATAAGAGGGACCACTTTGTTCAGCAAACATAAGTTATCCCACATGACAAACATATGACCTTTTCCACAATGCTCAACCAACATGTTGCGGGATAAGAAAGAAACATCATGTGCACCTCACACGTGTTATCCTGCGAGGTCAACACTCTTTTTCAAGAATGCCTCGAGATAAGAGGATAGCTCAATTGATCCATCAATAGTGTTATCCTGTAGGGTCTCTTCCTTATATATGAACAAAACATGGAACCCTTAGATACACATGAGACAAATAACTTCTACCACATGGAAATCGATTGAGTGACTGTTGCCGACATGATCGATATGTGAAGACAATGAATTTGGTCGAAACCCCTCAATAATAAAATGACATGTTATGTGCTTGCTGCCTTTATCACTGCAACATCCCTTCACATCCTTTTGACATAAATGATAATAATTCCAACATTGAAACCATTGGTTTTTTGTTTTCATAAGTTTTTGAGGCACTCCCTTTGAAAAAGTGACCTAATTGCCCATTAAAAGAGTGAGGACAATGATGTTTTGACTTGTTTGATCAAAAGAAAACCTAGGATTATTTAACATATGTTTTTAAACATCTAAATGGGTATCTAAATCAAGTTTCATTTTTGGAAGATCGATTTTTATTTGAAAGTTATGGCCAAAATACACATATTGCTACTCTAATTAGGCCTTAGGATAGAATTACCAATCAATAATTGAGCCCTATGTTCCAAAACAACCTGTATGGGTTTTGACACATGTTATGAAACTTTAAAAAGGGTATCTAAAAAGGTTATATTTTTGTGTCTCTGATCAAGGGATTGTAAGTTATTGCCAAAATACCCTTAGCCTAGGGCTAGTAGAGTACAAGAGCCATTACAAGGCAACCCTCATAAGGAAGTGTTTTGGGACTGAACCCTTACACATTGAGAGTGTATTTGATGTCCAAAAATTTTTGATAAAATTTCCCCAAGGTTCCTTGGTCATTTTGTAAAGTTATACTAAGTTTGGTGCAAACCGGGTTGAGGGAGTATTACCTAGTGAATGCATGAATGGGTGTATTTTGCCTTGAGTCTTTGAAACTTTCCTTGATATTTGGTTTGTGCTTTTTTGATCCACCTAGGTCCTCTAAATAAAAAATGAAATTCCATCTGGTCCTTCCAAATAGTGTAATTGCTTCCATCAAATCTAGGACTCTCCTTCTTGAACACACAGTCTACCATCCCAGATCTCCTCAAGCCGTCAAGCTTCTTCCAAAGAATCTAGCTCTAATACCAATTGTTAGAAAAAATAAAGACGGAAAATTGAGAGGAGGGGGGTGAATAATTTTTCACAGGATTAACTAAATTAAGCACAGTCTTAGACCTAAACAATTGCAGCAAGAGTAAAGATAAAGACAATAACACCACAACACATAACACCAATATTTTTGACATGGAAAACCTAGTTAAGGGAAAAACCACGATGGGAACCTACCCACAATAATATGATACTCTTTACTAGTATATGCAATTGTTACAATGGGGAATGCACATACATTCAGGCACACTGCCTAGAGCTCACTGCTCAAAACAAGATGACCTAGAAGACTCCAACCCTCCGAGAAGGTTCACTACCATAAAATATGATTCAAACTACAATCTGAAATATATGAACTGGAAAGATAGCATCTGCTAATTCCTGATGATAGTTCTAGTTAAGCGCATTTGTCTGCCTGATGGGATGGGGTATGGGATAGACTAGCCTAGTCTATGCTCTTGGATCCTTCCCTTGGATCACCTGGTGTTCTCTCCACACCCTAGGGTCTCTAGGACTTCTCTTGCTTGAGGACTCCCCTGACCTTGTCCAATCCACCCACCAATGAGTTGCAATGCTGCTCCCAAGGTCTCACCTACTCATGAGACTCAAAACCCCTTACTATGGCTAATAAGGGCTTGGCTTGTTCCACACCTTCCAAGGTCTTAGCAAGGATAGGTGAGGTCTCTAACAAGGTTTTTCCACCCATCCATGTTCCCCCAAGAGGTTTCAAGCTTTCAACCCCTTACCGATTTCACAGTTTTGTGTTTTTGCCTTCAAAATAGGGCTACAAGGATTTTGACCAATTAGGCCTCCTGCCCGGTCCTTTAGGGCTCCCTCTCATAAATGATGCATAAAAAACCCAAAATCCCAAAATGGACTACCATTCATTTGGAAAGGGCTCAAGTATTTCTCTAGTTTTGGGCCTCCAAGTGGTCGTGCAGTGCCCTAAGTGGATTTTAAGGTTTTTTAAGGGTTTTTAGGAGGGTTTTTAGGCCTGCCAGGAACACAATGCAGGTTTTCTATTCTTGCCACCTTTTTTGGATGTGTGGAGGCTCCTCCTTCACAAAAATGTTTCTTCACACGCTCCTCTACCCCTCCTCCAAAGGGTACACTCTCCTCTGATCAACCTTGCTCTCCAAGACCTCTGCAATTTAACCCTTCCTAGTCAGGCACTGTTTAGTCTCACCTAGGATTGGGTCTTTTGATGGCCTCCCTGCATTTTCAAGGGACCTTCTTGCATTGAACTATAGTAAAAGGTTTGAACTATCATTCCCCATGGTTTCATGGTGGTTCCACAACGGGGAATGGAGTTATGCAGCCATTTACACAAACCAGTCCAAAACTGGACAGTAAGGAGCAAATTCACAAAGTAATTACAAACACACCTCCCTTACAAATAAAAACCTAATCTAAATGATCAAAATGAGATTAAGAACACCAAAAAAGACACTCCACATAGTTTTTCATGCAAATCAATCCATTAATAATCTTTCTTTACTCCTTTTGTGCTGACTAGCAACAAAATTGCAGTCATAGTTAAGTCAGTATGCTTGGGCCGTACAATGTCTGACATCCAACCCATTAACTTAGGGTTTGTAACTACTTATACTACCCTCTCCTTGGTCTATGTTCCCATATTAGGGTTTTCCATGCTAAATTAAGGATTTTGACCTCATGGTGGAAAAGTTGCTTGACAACTTTTAAAAGTTGTCATGCAACTTTTGCAACTTTTGAGCAACTTTCCCAATGTTGCTTTTCTTGACTCCTAGACCCACATTGGGCCAACCTAAGGACACCACCATGCTATTAGGGACCCCTAAACACCTCAAATTCACACATACCCCCTATTTCCAAGAAATCCTCAATTTTGACTCATGACCCTAAGACCTCAACTAGGACCTTAACTGTGACCAATGAGCACATGGCCCTTTATTTGATATACAATGGCTTCAAAAGAAGCATAACACCAACAAAACAAAGAAGGAGGAAGAGCTTGGAAGGGTGATCCTACACCATACTCCCCCTCTACACACAACTAGGAAATAGAAGAAGAGATGAGAGTCGGGTCTATGCCAAGTGTCTTGAACTTGCTCTCTTCAACCCAGGTAGCTTCAAATTCGGGCTGACCTGCCCACTTCACCAAGTGTTCCATGTAGACCTAGTGTCTAGTGGAATTCTTTACTCTGGATTCCAAGATCTCCTCTGCTATAGGCTTCTTCACCTGTGGTAAGACATTAACATCTATGTCCTGCAGTACCTTGGCTTGGCTCTTAGTCTGCCCTTCTATCTCACCCCTGTACATGATCAGGTCAGAAACATTAAAGACCGGTGATATAGCCAAATCTGAAGGCTGGTCAACCTTGTAAGCATTCTCACCATATTTTGACAGGATTCTACAAGGTCCTACCCTCTTCATCTCCAGTTTAGTAGGCTTGCCACTTTGCATCCTAGCTTTACTCAAATGGACCATCACATAGTCACCCACCCTGAACTGAATCTCTCTCCTTTTCTCATCCATTTTTGCTTTCAGTTTTTGAGTGGATTCAAGGATGGCTTTCTTGACTTGCTCTTGAACTTCCTTGATGGTTTGGGTGAAGTCCTCTTCTTGCCCACTCTTCATCTCTAAAGTACCAGGGTCTCTCAACTCACATACTCCCCTTGGATGTCTACCATATACAACCTCAAAAGGACTTCTATCAGTGGTTCTACTCACTCTATCATTATATGCATACTCTTCTTGAGGAATGATTGGGTCCCATGTTTGTCCATATTCTTTAGTTAAACACCTCAATAAATTGTCTAACACCCTATTGATGACTTCAGTTTGACCATCAGTTTGTGGATGGTAAGTTGAGCTAAATGACAAGTTAGTTCCTAGTCTCCTCCATAATGTTTGCCAAAAATGGCCCATGAACTTGTTGTCCCTGTCTAAAATAATGCTTAAAGGGAGTCCATGAATTCTAACAATCTCCTTAAAGAAGAGATGTGCAACATAGCTAGCATCATGTGTAGTTCTACATGTAATGAAATGGCTCATCTTGGAAAATATATCTACTACCACATAGATGTTGTCCATACATGTCTTTATCTTGGGAATTCCTACTACAAAGTCCATGCTTATACATTCCCAAGGCCTATTAGGGACCAGCAATGGTTGATAGAAACCAGCATTGGTTGATCCTCCTTTTGCTCTTTGGCATACACCACATTGCTCTACATACCTCTTCACATCTCTTAGCAACTTTGGCCAATAGTAGTACCTATGTACTAAATCCAAAGTTTTGTTGACTCCAAAGTGTCCACTTAAACTACCATTGTGTTTCTCTTGGATGAGGTTTTCCCTCATGGATCCTCTTGGCACACACAACTGATTACCCTTGAACAAGAGACCATTTTGGAGAGTGTAATCTGCATACTCACCATGGAAATGGTTCTCAAACTCCTTGCAAACCTTGTAAGTTGATGAGAATTCTTCATCTTTTTCATAGAGGTCCTTGAAACCATCTATTCCCATGCTCTACAACTGTAGTTCTTGAACTGTCAATAACTTCTTGCTTAATACATCTACCACCTTGTTGAGTTGCCCCTTCTTATGCTTGATGGTGAAGGTGAAGGAATGGAGGTATTCCATCCATTTCAAATGTCTATTTCTAAGCTTCTCTTGAGTGTTAATGTAACTCAATTCCTGGTTGTCTGTGAACACCACAAATTCCTTTGGAAGTAGGTAATGCCTCCATTTCTTTAGGGACTGCATTAATGCATACAACTCTAGGTCATAGGCTGAGTATTTCTTCCTTGCCTCATTAAGCTTCTCACTAAAAAATGCCATAGGTCTTCCCTCTTGACTCAATACACCCCCTACTGCAATTCCACTTGCATCACACTCCAAAGTGAATAGCTTATCAAAAGTAGGTAGGAGAAGGATAGGTTTTGTGGCTACTTCTTGCTTCAACAATTGAAATGCTTTGTCAACCTGCTTAGTCCATTTAAACTTAGTTTTAAGGCCTCCTTTTATGGTGTCAAGGACTAGTGCACATATGCCACTGAAGTTCCTCACAAACTTTCTATAGAATTGGGCTAATCCATGGAAACTCCTAACTTTAGTCCTTGTTCTAGGTGCAGTCCAATTCAAGATTGCCTCCAATTTGCTTGGATCCATCTTCAAGGTTCCTTTAGACACCACAAATCCTAAGTAGACCAGCTCTTTCTTCAAGAAGTCACACTTCTCTAGGTTGATTGACAACTTCTCCTCATGCAACCTCTCTAAGACTAACCTCAAATGCTCAAGGTGCTCCTCTTTGGTTCTACTATAGATGAGAATGTCATCTAGGTACACCACCACAAATCTACCCGTGAAGTCTTTCAACACCTCATTCATCAACCTCATGAAGGTGCTTGGGGCATTGGTGAGTCCAAATGGAATCACAAGCCATTCATACAACCCTTCTATGGTCTTGAAAGCAGTCTTCCACTCATCACCCTCCTTGATTCTAATCTGGTGATAACCACTTTTAAGGTCCAACTTGGTAAAATACATGGCACCTCCTAAACAATCCATTAAATCCTCTATTCTAGGAATAGGAAACCTATACCTTATGGTGATCCTATTGATTTCCCTTGAATCAGTGCAAAGTCTCCACTTACCTCCTTTTTTGGATGCTAGCACTACCGGGACTGCACATGGGCTGATGCTCTTCTTAATCTGTTATTCTTAATCAGTCCTTGTTCCAATAACTCTTGAACTTGCCTTGCTACCTCCTTGTTTTGATCAGGTGTGAGCTTATATGCAGCTTTGTTAGGTAGGGATGCTCTGTGAACAAAGTCTATTTGATGACTTATAGACCTTCTTGGTGGGAGTGTTGCAGGTGCTCCATCACTCACTATGTCCTTGTACTCTTGCAACAGTTGCTTCACCTCCTTGGGTATTTCTGGCTGCAACTTGTCTTCCTCCTCTTTTGGTTTCACAAAGATGGCACACTTCACTATCTCCTCCTCATATAGCAAGTTTAAGAACTCTTTACTAGTAGCCAATAAGACACTAGGTGTTCTTGAAGTTCCCTCTTCATTCTCTGTCAAAGATTGAATCTTAAAGGTCTTGCTATCCTTCATAAATGAAATGGAGTTCTCCTCTCCATCATAGATCACCTTCCTATCAAATTTCTAGGGTCTACCTAGCAATAGGTGACAGGCATCCATAGGTAACACATCACAAAGGATCTTATCCTTGTATCCTCCAATAGAAAATTCTACCCAAGTCTATTCATTGACTAGCAAACTCTGCTCATGGTTCAACCATGTCACCCTGTATGGGTTTGTGTGGGGTATCCTTGTAAGTTTCAACTTCCTAACTGCCTCTTTTGATATTATTTTATCAGTTGACCCTGAATCAACTATCACCTTGCAAACATTACCAAGAACTTTGCAGCTCACCCTAAATAATGCTCTCCTATGCTTAGGTTCATTCTTGACTGGTTGTCTTATCAAGACCCTATTGAACATCAGATTTTCTCTAGTCTTTGATTCAATATGGTCCACCTTAGGTGTCTTTCTACTTGAAGAGTCTTCATGTGCATAAGCAACCCTCTTTCCACTAGTTGATGATGTAGGCTTGTCAGGGCATCTATATGCCAGGTGTCCCAATTGACCACAATTGTAACATTTCATAGTTGCAAAGTAGGAGTTACCTCTGTCAGTACCTCTACCCCTACTTGGACCACCTTGTGCACCTCTTCCTCTAGAATGGCCCCCTCTAACATTGGTTTCACTTCCATGTTCAATCAACTTGGCTTCTCCTTGGTTCCTCTGCTTATTTGCCTTGCTTTGGTAACCACCTCGGTGATTCATTTGTTCTCTACCTCTGGCTCTACCCCTATTGTTGGAGTCTCCTTTCCTTTTGTTTCTCTCTTCCACCTTGACAACAAGCTGATGACATTTTTGAATAGTAGTTGGAGTCCATAGGCTTATCTCCTCTTGAATGTTCCACTTTAGGCCGCTTAGATACCTAGCCACCTTAATAGATTCATCTTCTTGGACTTTGGATCTAAGACAAAGTTTTTGAAATTCTTCGGTGTAGGAGGTCACATCAAGGTCTTTTTTCTTCAAACCTTGTCTCTTCTTATGAAGTTGAACTTCATAATCCTCTGGTAAGTAGTTCTCTTTGATCTTGCTCACCATGGCCTTCCAATTTGCAATAGGTAGCTTCCCCATGCTAACTCTCTCTTCTTGCAGGTACTTCCACCATGTCAAAGTTGCTCCCCTTAATCTTGATTTGGCAACCTTAACCTTTTGAGCCTCTATCACTCCCTCACACTCAGTGGTTTTCCATGCCCTCAATCCATTCCATGACAGTGTCAATGTCCATCCTTCCACTGAAATGTGGAAATCCTTCAAAAGCTTTAGTGTTCAAAGCCTTGATAGCTTTTACAAAAGGTTGTTCATTGAATAAGGGATCTGGCTCAGATATAATGTCATCTATGTCAATAGTTTTCATGCCTTTGTCCTTGGTGTCTTCTCCCCAAGGTCCTTGTGTCCTCTAATCCACCACTTCCTGTAATTTATCACTTATCTCACTCATAGCTTCTTCAAGGAGTCTATTCTTCTCCTTCTATTCTTCTATCTCCCTATCTAACTCTGCATTAGTGACCATTCTACTCTCCCCTAATGATTCACCAGTACATAGAGACATACATAGTCCAACAAATCTTTAACTTGCTCTGATACCAATCTGATGGGATTGGGTATGGGATAGACTAGCCTAGTATATGCTCTTTGATCCTTCCCTTGGATCACCTGGTGTTCTCTCCACACCCTAGGGTCTCTATGACTTCTCTTTCTTGAGGAATCCCCTGACCTTGCCCAATCCACCCACCAATGAGTTGCAATGCTGCTCCTAAGGTCTCACCTACTCATGAGACTCAAAACCCCTTACTATGGCTAATAAGGGCTTGGCTTGTTCCACACCTTCCAAGGTCTTAGAAAGGATAGGTCAGGTTTTTAACAAGGTTTTTCCACCCAACCATGTGCCCCCAAGAGGTTTCAAGCTTTCAACCCCTTACCGATTACACAGTTTTATGTTTTTGCCTTCAAAATAGGGCTACAAGGATTTTGACCAATTAGGCCTCCTACCCGGTCCTTTAGGGATCCCTCTCCCAAAATGTATTACCATTCATTTGGAAATGGCTCAAGGATTTCTCTGGTTTTGGGCCTCCAAGTGGCCGTACAGTGCCCTAAGTGGATTTTAAGGTTTTTTAAGGGTTTTTAGGAGGGGTTTTAGGCCTGCCAGGAACACAGTGCAGGTTTGTTGTTCTTGCCACCTTGTTTGGATTGATGGAGGATCCTCCTTCACACCATTGGTGCTTCACACACTCCTCTACCCCTCCTCCAAAGGGTGCACTCTCCTCTGATCAACCTTGCTCTCCAAGACCTCTGCAATTTAACCCTTCCTAGGCGGGCACTATTCAGTCTTGCCTAGGATTGGGTCTTTTGATGGCCTCCCTAAATTTTCAAGGGCCCTTCTTGCATTGAACTATAGTACAAGGTCATCACTCTCATTCCCCATGGTTTTGTGGTAGTTCCACAATGGGGAATGGAGTTATGCAGCCATTTACACAAACCAGTCCAAAACTGGACAGTAAGGAGCAAATTCACAAAGTAATTACAAACACACCTCCTTTACAAATCAAAACCTAATATAAATTCTCAAAATGAGATTAAGTACACCATACAAGACACTCCACATAGTTTTGTATGCAAATAAATCCATTAATAATCTTTCTTTACTCCTTTTGTGCCGATTGGCAACAAAATTGGAGTCACAGTCAAGTCAATATGCTTGGGCCGTACAATGTCTGACATCCAACCCATTAACTTAGGGTTTGTAACTACTTATACTACCCTCTCCTCAGTCTATGTGCCCATATTAGGGTTGTCCATGCTACATTAAGGATTTTGACCTCATGGTGGAAAAGTTGCTTGACAACTTTTAAAAGTTGTCATGCAACTTTTGAGCAACTTTCCCAATGTTGCTTTTCTTGACTCCTAGACCTACATTGGGCCAACCTAAGGACACCACCTTGCTATGAGGGACCCCTAAACACCTCAAATGCACACATACCCCCTATTTCCAAGAAATCCTCAATTTTGACTCATGACCCTCAGACCTCAACTAGGACCTTAACTATGACCAATGAGCACATGGCCCTTTATTTTATATACAATGGCTTCAAAAGAAGCATAACACCAACAAAACAAAGAGGGAGGAAGAGCTTGGAAGGGTGCTCCTGAACCACTACCCTACATCAATTTATTCTCGATACACCATACTGAAGGATAAATTTGCTTATGCACACATACGCTAGTCTCTAATAATGCAAAAATAACAATGACACCCAAATTTCATGACTATAACACCTATTTATACAAATCATCAAACTTGACTATAAGTTCAACCAAACCCTCAACCCTTAATTACAAAATTACATCACATGATACACAAATCAACCACCAAACCAATATAATCACATAGATGACATAACATGGACCTAAACCAAATCTCGAAATACGCATCACCACCGAAAATCTTGCCAAGATCAACTACAACACGTTACACCACCAAGAATACTGCATAACACAAAGAACATCACTGGATCAACAAAATCACCAAGATCATGCACAAGGATCAATTCAGACCATAAAAAAAAATAAGGGCATGATAAAGACACATTAATAAGCACATTATAACAATCCACAATAGTTGCACGAACACCACTTATTCAAATATTCATCGATCAACATGCTAACTCACAAGAACACTCAAACAACAACAATTCAGACTAGAAAGATAGCTTGTGGAGCACCAAATCATGAACCATTTGAACTGAAGATACAAATGAACATCCAAAACATTCTCCCAAATCCACAACCAAAGATATGATCATACCGGAGCTCACCAGATCAAATAATATGATCAAGTAAACTTACAGATCATTGGAACCAATAATGAATTAAGTATTCCAGCATCACCAAAATAGTAATGTAACTTTGATATTTTACCAAATCATTAACCTTATCAAACAGATAAAATACTTTCTCTAACAACTTTTATCAGTACCAATAACCTCAGGTAAAATTCTAATAAGACATCATAACCAGTGTCTCATAAATAATGCATGAAATGAAACATAAACAAGAACGTCACATGAAAAACATTCAACACATGAACACCATGATTTTTTGATGTGGAAACCCAAATAGGGAAAAACTATGGTTGGATTTGGCACCCACAAATATTTGTACTCTTTTGAAGTATGCTCTATTAGGAGCTTACAATATGCTCGGTTAGGAGCAGACCCTATTAGGAGTCACCCGATTAAGGGATTTTCCTAGCAGCCCGGTTAGGAGCTTGATGATCAATTAGGATCAACCTTGTGAGATGATTTAACACTCTTTTGAGAGATTCCCTATTAGGGGACTTAAATGTTTAAGGCCTATTAGGACCTACCCGGCTAAGGGATTTAACATATTGCAACTGTTAGGGAACAATAGTAAGAAAATGATTTGTTACTTGCACTTCTTTGTTTTCTTGATCGGATACCGTTATGCACAATACTCTATAAATCTCAAACAGATCTCACAATTTACTTGGATGGCTTAACATGTTCACTAAGACCACCAACATCAAAAACATCAACTGTGTCATCCTTAATAGCCATATCAACTAGGTCCACCACTAAACCCTATTTACATTTTCAATTTACAATTCAAATCATAAGAGATCATCATAGATCATTAAAATAAATTATAATGCAATATCAACTATTGGTTGATTGTAACCCATCATGAAAATCCAATCTGTACCAAAGTCAAACCCTCAAAACACTCTACTAAGCGTTTCATTGATTCCCAAGAAATTCTTCCTTGAATAGCGCCAAAACAACAATCAAAACTTTTCACATGGGTTGTGTCATGTTACCAAGTTCATTTAGACTCTTTTTCGATTGCGTCATAACAAAAATTATTATTGGTTTGAAGATTTCTTGACCAGTCTTAAACCTTACTAAAACCTTAGAAAAACTTCATCCGAAATTTGAAACACGCCTTCCTATAGTCTTCACAAGTTTCGGTTCCAGTCAAATACACTTTTCCATGATACAATTTCACCATCCAAACCACAATCACCAAACATACCCAATCGTATGATTCAATTAAAAAAAAATTCTTAAACGGTTAAAGTCCTATTTCACAAACTTTTGTTCTTTGTCAGTAAACCCTGTCTTTCGGTAAACCAAATCACTTAGATGACAAAACAAAACATCAGGAATATCAAGAACATAATTTGACATTAGTTGCCATCAATGACAACACAAATAACTGATCATGTCATCTAATCATAGAATCACAATCTTTTCATAATAAATAGGCTTCTATCATTTACCGGTGTAGTCATCCACCTTCAACTGCATTACCTTATCTAGATTAGTTATGCCAAATGCCAACAATCTCCCCCTTTGGCATTGATGGCAACACCCATCAGATATACAATTAGAGTAACATCATCATTTGCAACTTGCTTGCCACTTTCTTGCCAGTATCACAACATCCATTGGTTCTCCTCCTTTGTCTTCTCCCCCTTAACCAATGTTTCTCTCAATCTGATCTTCAACTTCTCCCATATCTAATTTATTTTCTTCTCCCCCTTTGACAATAGTGCTAAAGGTATTCTATTGGACTATCCTTCAAAATAAAATCCTGACCTTAGATAATCTTAAGGGTAGAGGCTTTTCTTTCCCTAATAGATGTTCTCTCTGTCTTGAGGAGGAAGAGTTTGTGGACCATTTGGCTATCCACAACTCCTTTACTGCTTCAATTTGGGAAAGACTTATTAAGAATTTTTGCATTCATTGGGTTTCACCTAACACTATCAGTGATTTGTTCCATTCTTGGAATTATCACTGGGCTAACCCCTTTTTGAGATCTTTGTGGCAACTATCTCTCCCTCACATTCTATGGGGGATATGGAAAGAAAGGAACAACCGTATCTTCAAGGACACTTCTCTCACCCAGGATGTTGTTTTCCAGAAAATTCAATGGGATATTGTGGAGAACATTGGAATCATTGGGAATCCTTGCATTTATGCCAACCCCATGGAAACTCACATTTTAAGTTCCTGGAATTTGAAGAATGTTGGTAGTCCTGATCCCACTCTAAACAAAAGACTAGAAGCTAGATGGCATAATCCCCCACATGGTTGGATCAAAGTCAACTTTGACGGTGCTGCAAAAGGCAATCCTGGTCCTACGGGATGTGGTGCAATCCTTAGAGATGAAAATGGTAACTGTAAGGAAATGATTGTTGTTCCTATAGGGAGTCAAACTAACCAGAAGGTAGAAGCAATGGCTACACTCCAAGGTATTCTCTTGGCCAAAAGATGTAATTTTCCCTATCTATGAATAGAAGGGGATTCTAATAAAATCATCAAATGCCTAAAGGGAACCTCTAAGCCTTCATGGACTATCAATAACATAATAAAGGCTGCTAGAGATCTCATCAACACTTTTGAGAAATGCTTCATATCTCATATCTATCATGCAGCTAATGGTTTTGCTGACTGGGCAACCAATGTGGCAGTCATTCAAGATAAAATGATCACATGGAAGGGTGAAGAGCATATCCCCGATGACGTTAGATCAATCATTTTAAGGATTGATACAATAGTACCCCAAAGATCATAAATGGACAAAGTAATGATGAAACAGATTAATAGGAGTGCTATGAGTAATTATAATAATGTTAGTACCATTTATTGCAAGACTTATGCTATCGCTTCCCATTCTTTCTAGGTATATTTGGTAGTTCTGAGAAATTTCTTTCCTAAAGCTCTCTGCAATTCTCAACCTGTTGCTCTGAATAGTGAAAAAATGGGAGGAAATCGACATAACTATGAACCTAGCAACTGGAAGGAGTGGAAGAAAAAGGAGGTTGTCTGGAACATTTTGTAGAAGGGCGGGTTTTCAAAGTTTATGGAGAGGCTCCATGGTTGTGATGCCACAATTACTAATTTCTTCTGTAAAAACTAGAGAAAGGGCACTCTGAAGATGGGAAATCAATCAATCTCCATAGATGAAGACCTCATTGCTCATGTTACAGGTCTCCATAGGAAAGGAAGCAATTACTACAGAGATAGAAAATTGAGCAAGGAGGCCATTGAAAGATATCCTAAAATGGCAAAGGAGAAAAAGCGCCTGGTTAAGCTAAGTAAAACTTACTATCCTCCTAGGGCTTTTTTTAAACCATGGAGGGAGGTCTTATTTGCTATAATGCGCTATGTAACTTTGTATGGTAGATTCACAAAAGTGTATCGATACCATTTTGTTTTGCTGAACCATTTTAGGTATGATGAAAAAGTTAATATCCCATATTTTTTGTTGTGCTCTATGAATGCTACCATTAAGGCCCATAAAGAGAACCCTAAGGGTGATACATCCATGCATCAAGGTCTCATGGTATTAATTTATGACCACCTAAAAGACAACCAAATTTCCCTCCCTCAACCTTCTATCTCTGAGTCTGAGGAGGAAGGGTCGGATTTTATTTTTTCTATGGGTGAGGAGTGAGATAGTGATTCGATGAGTGAGTCTGAAGAGAGTTTGGATGACTTTGAAGCGGAAACTAGTAAAAAAAGAAAACATGTGAGAACCAAGCCTTCCCCCTTGAAGGGTAAGAATAAATCTAAAGATAAAGTTCTCCAAATTAGCTCCTCCTTGGAGTAAGAGGTCTCTGAGGATTCTAAGAAGGAACCCCAGTCTCCTTGAAAAAAGAAAAACAAAATTTCTATCCAGACAAGGAACAAATAGAAGAAACAAGATGTCAATATTATGGAGCTTAAGGAATAGGTGTAGAGAAAGAATCTGGGCTTCGACCAGAATTTGGAGGAGGAGACCACTGGGGAAGGTTTTGAACAGAGAATCGTAAAAGTTGGTAAAATCACTATTGGAGACACCTCCAATAAGGAAAAAAATAGCTCTGGTGAGAAATCACCCTCTTCAAATCCTCCTCCTAAGGGTTTGAAAGGCTTTGTGGACACCATTGATTGGCTAATTTCCAGTTACAAGAAAGTTGTGGAGGATATTAAGAAGCTCAATCATAGAGTCCAAATCCTGGAGACTATCAGTTTTGGTGGAGGCAAGTCAATGGCAGAATAGGCTAAGGATTTTACTAAAACCATTGCTAGAGCCGAAGAGATCAGAGACTCCTTTAACCACAGGTTCAAGCAAATTGAGAAAGACCTGACTGAGAGGAAAAATAATGAGATTGGCATGGATCAAAGAATGGAGGAAACTGATAAAAAAGTCAATAAAATTGAAGAAAGCCTTAAAAGAATTGCAGAACAAAGATTAAATATTCTGAAGGCCTCAGATGGCAATACAAAAATCCTCATCAACAAAATGGAAGAGGAGAAGGACTCCCTGGAGATTGAACCTGACATGGATGGTACGAGAGAAGTGCAAGGACCTAGAACTAGGACCAAAGGTAAAAAGAAGGAGAAAAAGCTAAACAAGGACATGAAAGAATTCAAAGTTGTCATGGAAAACTATGAGCAGATGGTGAATAAGGCAGAGGAGCTCTTTAAGTCTTTTAAGTTGTGTTGTGTTTTCTATAGGTTTTTCTGCTCTGATGTTCCTTTCTTTTGCTATCCTTTTGGTTGACCAGTTTTTTCTAGTCATTTTGTAAGCTGTTCCTAGCAGATCTGGATGCTTTTTGATTAACTATTTTATGCTCCTATGTTAAAGGTTTCAAGTCCTTAAAACCTATTTTTCTTATTAATCAGAACATTGCCAAAGGTGTAAATTCATCACTTATCTTCAATTTTGCTAATGCCTCTTCCATCATCTCTGCTACTCAAATTAAAAAATTATAATAGAGAATTAAATCATAATTTTACATCAGACTTGGTCCCCAAAAGAGTACCTTGTACCTTCATCAATCCTTAGTGAAAGATAATCATGAAATCCATAGGATTGATGGATCTCCATCATTCTAATTCTTTCGGTGTAGGGGTATGACCCCTAGTTTACCTCTAACAAACTCAAAGCTAGCTTTTGGTAAGGGCTTAGTAATGATATCAACTAACTAATCTTTACTCTTCACATATTCCATATTCACCTCTTTTTATTGAACTCTTTCCCTTAGGAAATGATACTTCAACTCAATGTGCTTGGTTCTAGAATGAAGTACAAGATTCTTAGAAATATTTATTGCACTTGTATTATCACAATAGATAGTCATCAATTCAAACATTTCTATCTGTAGCATCGGAATTAGGAATCATCAAAGCAAGTATAAAGACATATTATTCATTATTAGCTCAATCACAAACACACATTGCAATGATCTAATCCTAAGCACACTCAATAGAGACATAAAAACAAAGCATTCAAAAGAAAATATCATGCAAACCAGATGACGATTTGGACGCTTCTTTCATGCGGCTCCATTGTTCTTCTTTCCTCTTCAAATTGATTTGTGGATCTCACCTACAAGTGCACATACAATTGAAAGCAAGATTGACATTGATGAAAAGCTCAAGAGTACTAGAAGCATAAATTCGATAGTCTGATAGGAATTAGCCTTGATTGATGAAGATCATCCAATTTATAGAGAAATTGGAGAAATGAACAAATTAGCATGATAGTGATTCGAATAGAAATTCAAATCAAGAATAGCAAAATTATGACATGTTACTATGCAAAGATTTATGACAATTTTATGACAAATTCTATGACAAATTGCTATGTCAAGACAAATTCTATGACAAATTGCTATGTCAAGACAAATTCTATGACAAATTGCTATGTCAAGAGTATGACGCATGAAGCACAAAAATAGGGAGCACTAAAGACAATTTAATTAGGTGGAATTGCAATTAGGAAATTAGAAAATAGGTGGAATTAGGAATTAGAAATTAGAAATTAGGAAATTAATGAAAATTAGAAATTAGTGAATTAATCAATAATTTTTCATTTATTAATAATTCACAAAGAGGGAAAATTGATGAAAGATTAGGAAATTAGGTGAATCAATTAATAATTTTTCATTTATTAATTAATTCACAAAGAGAGGAAAATTAATGAAAGATTAGGAAATTAGGTGAATCAATTAATAATTTTTCATTTATTAATTAATTCACAAAAAGAGGAATAATTAATTAGCCAATCAAATGAAACATTTAATTGCGACACGAAGACCTAGGATAAATAAATAAATTATTTAATCCTAGAGGAAGAAATGACACACAAGGTTAAATGATTAAATCAAAAACCCTGGAAGACGAATTAGGTCTTGAAAGATAATTGACTCGATTTGATTTGATTTTGGATTGATAAATGACCAATGTGATAAATGATTTGATTGATAAAATGCGCCAATTGACAAGGAACAATGACAAATTGATCCAAATTGACATAATTAAGACAGACAATGATCGATAGCAAAATTGATCGCAAAATGACAAGATCGACAAGAGGACAAGAATCGATGACAAAATAGATTGCAAGACGAGAAGATTGAAAATGACCACGATCAATGACAAATTGATCGCAAAATGACAAGATCGAACAATGACAACGATCGATGACAAATCGATCGTTAAAATGACAAGATTGAAGGATTGATGATAAATCGACAAGATTGATAAGAGGACAATGATCAATGACAAATTGATTGCAAATTGACAAAATTGACAGAAGGACAAAACCCTAATTAGGATTGACGATGTCCAAAATGATGACAAATAAGCACGCTCATTGATGCAACAAGATAAAATCGATCAAAATCATGACTGGATAATGTTGTCGACAAGACCAAATTCGAATGCGAGATGAATGAAGAATATAGAAGAATGACTCGATGTTTGCAAATGATAAAGACCAAGTGCATGACATAGGAGAAATGTTAATGCGATGCAAAAACCTAAAATGAGGCAATGTGCAATTGTTAAAGTATGACTTCGCAAGCGTTGACCATTTTTTGGTGTCTACATTTGGCCCCTCTTTGAGACAATGCGATTCTGAGCGTTGTTTCAAAGAACAATAATGAAAATGCCCCGGACAATAATAATGACATATGCATGCCAATTGATCAATAAAAATGATAGGATCGAACGAACTAACAATCAGAGATCGGATGCATGAAGGACGAGCAACGTAAAGTGCACAAGATCGCGACCAACATAAGATGGAGAGGATGCACGTCCATCTATGCAATGACAAAGAGCTATAAATGAGACCAAGAGAGTGAAAATTGCTCATTTGCACTAGCTAAAGAGGAGGATTTGTTGCTCTGGACAAGGACACGTGCAGAGAGATGGCGAACATTCCAATGGCGGATCACCTTGGGGAATGTGTACGCACATTCAGACGATCGGAGGACGCAGGAGCAGCGGTATGTATCTCAAAAACCCATGTTTTCAATTTGATGAATTTGACTCATTTGTGAGACATTGCGGGGCCCACAGGGGGTGCAAAAGATGACTTCTGCGCTTGTGTAGGAAGACACAAGCACAATTTACCTAACACAAGCGCAATTTCTCTGACATAGGCACAAGAGTCCATAAATGACTCACTTTTGATTTGAAACTGCATGCAAATGACCTGACAAGGGGGGAGAAGGGTAGGATAGGCCAATGTAGATGAAAAACACCCTAAGTTAGACATGAAAATGAGGATATGCACCCCATAGGAGCAAACCCTAAAACTGACAAAAAGATGCCCCGATTGTGATGTAGAGTCGACAGTATCCATTGATCACGCGGGAGAATCGACCTGACTGTTTCATGCTACGACATAGACTCAGGAGCACAGAGAGAGACACATTAGCAGGACTGGGGATATATTACATCACATACATGCCCGAGATTAGGGCAAACACAGGATTGCTTACCGCATTGGCAGAGCGATGGCACTCAGAGACCTCCTCATTCCATTTGGTGACTGGCGAGGCGACAGTGACTCTAGAGGATGTATGGCGCATTCTCCGCATTCCAATACATGGGGAGATGATAGAGTATGACCCAGTGACAGGGAGAGATGCATTATGCAGGCTATTTGAGTGCGACGTAGATGATCTGGACATTGTCGAGAGGGAGATCGGCTGGGAGAGCATGGCTTCCGAGTATGATCGACGATATGTGGTGATAGCAGTTGTGATAGCATGTCTACTAGCAAGTGATAGATGAGGACATGGATTCCCTATTGGATGGGGAAGAGTGCTAGAGCGGATGGCGACAGAGGGGACAGTGTATGCATGGGGACCATGTGTGCTTGCTATGCTATATTTCCAGCTGCATCAGATAGCATATCAGGGAGTTCAGACTCTGAGTTGTGGAGTCACATTGCTTCAGGTATGGGCATTTGAGCACATAGCCATATGTCGACCGATTACAGAGAGACAGATTGTACCACACCGACCATATGTGTATTGCTATGGTGGAGCACTGAGACAGGGTCCTTTTGGATACATATTGTACTAGCGACATGAGCTAGATAGACTGAGAGAGTTCATATGGAGGCCATATCAAGATTGCCCTGGATGGTCAGATGATCATGAGGAGATACCATATTGTAGACAGGAGAGGTACTTGATTGGGTGACCAGTAAATTGCCAGAGAGTGATTGAGTTGTACCTGCCAGAGAGGGTCAGACGACAGTTTGGAGAGACACAGGATGTACCTAGGAGGACTGCATGCTTTGCTCGATCTCACAGAGAGACGAGTCAGTGGGGGAGTATGATTCAGCCACACATAGCATATGCCGACTTTGCACAGTTACAGCAGAGACAGTGGGACTAGATGTTAGATGTGGTGGATGTTGGAATGACAGAGGAGTATGAGACATGGTTTGCACGATGACAACCAGTGCCATTGACAGATCCTGATATTCCAGTACCGAGGAGACAGGAGGACTTCCCACTCACAGGAGAGGAGGGAGATGATGAGGATGAGGAGGATGCTGAGGGTGATGATGATGATGGAGACGAGGATGAAGGAGATGGGGATGATGGTGGGGAGGATGATGATGAGCCAGACTCAGCTGATCAGGAGACATTGCAGGATATTCCTATAGAGCCGGAGACAGCTAGGACAGAGGAGATGGATATGTGCAGGGCTACCATAGCGAGTCAGCAGGATTATATTGCAACATTGGAAAGACAACATGAGCAGTTTAGAGCGGAGATAGCCAGACTCATAGAGGCTCGAGATACAGCCATAGCTCAGGCACAGCGAGAGGGACAGAGAGTCACTGAGTTCATTGGGTCGATTAGGGATGCCAGTGCAAGGGAGATGGCACAGATGCTGGTAGAGACCGGAGAGTAGAGACTGTATTAGAGGACACTATATGAGAGTGCAGTTCCACCGAAGCGGAGAGCACCTTCATATCGGGCACGATCGAGGACAGAGAGCAGGTCACGCTCTCGGAGGTCATTGAGCAGCATGGGGGTGAGTGGACCTGTGAGACCACCACAGCCAGGACTAGGAGGGACATCATCCGCGAGACATGGTAGGGATGAGGAGGACAGAGGGAGCACCCAGTGACAGAGGCACATGCTCCTTATGACAGATAGTGGACATTATGTATTTTGCCATGTTGTAGTAAGCCTACGGGCCATACTTAGGACAGACAGTCTGATTTTGTACTCCGATATTATTATGATATGTGATATGATATGCATCGATATGATGGGATGCAATGTGTTATGATTTGTAGTTATTTTTTCATGTATGGATGATTTATGCACTTGTTTATGAACATGTATGGATGTATTTTTATGTATTTTTGATGTATTTATGAAATGAAATGGATAAAATGCTTGATATGATGCTTGATATAATGCAGATGTACTAATCAAATGGATGCAGGATGCAATATGTATGTTTGGATATCGGAGCACTAGACCAAACTGACTATCCGACCGGATGAAAGAAGTGTTAGTAAGAAGAAAATGAGACAGAAGACAGTTAAAGATAAAGAAAAATTTGCTTTCAGTAATGCACTTTGTAGGTGAGAACCTTTATTTTTATGTAGCAAAATGGATGCGTAGCATCATGGCATGGAAGGCCAGAGCTGAAATGCAACCCTTTTTGCAAAAGACAGACACATCACAGACAAACGAAAATCACAATCAAAAGAAGAAAGGGACCATGAGCCATCCCGGTCACTCTAAATCACTCAGTGACATCATCGAGCAACATAGGAACATGATCGAAGATAAATCAAGAAAAAGATAAGATGCGCAAATTCAAACAAATCAAACAAACATCTTGATCTTCATTGTCAAAAGTTGAAAGTGTTGATAGGACGATCATGCTGTCTGGTTTCAGGAAATGCGGTACCCCGTCTAAGACAGGACACAGTCTGGTTTCGAGTATACCACACCCTGTATAAGACCCATGATAGCAGAGACAAGGACAAATGATTTTGAGGTTGATTGATATGACGATTTGGATCAGTTTGAATGTTTGATTTTGATTGAAAAAGTTCATTTGGTTAAAGCATGATTTCATTAAAGCACAGTGTGAAATGGATTGTCGTTGGATGTATGCTCAGTGGTCTGTCTTATGCACAAAAGGAATAATTTATTGCAAAATGCGTGTTTTTGTGTTTTTGGAGTTTTGCAATTTTTTTGTTCATTTTTTCAAGACTTTATTTGACTTTTTAGGGAGTTTTTTCAGGACATTATATGATTTTTTTGATTTTTTTTAGGACGTTATTTGATTTTTATGACTTTTTTCAGGACAGTTTTCAATTTTTTTATGAATTTTTAAGGACATTGTTGGATTTAAACGCTCCAGTGATTGATCATGACGAGGGGAAGGCACCCAATGCGCACTTGAAAGACACATAGACTGGGACCAAAACATATGTGCAAGAAACTGGAGTAGGCAAGACAGTGATGTTGACCAATAACAGGCCTGGAATAGAACATTTGGTCGAGACGAAGATAGGCATGATAAACCGGCCGAGAAAGAACATAGCTAGAAGTCATGATAGATGACGAAGCAATAATCTCATTACTCATGGTTCCTTATTACCAAGTTTTCACCATGGTACTTGCCCAAAGCGCCTGTTTGCCAGGTTTTCACTAGAGGGCAAATCATTTTTTTGCTCTTTGCTTTTTTTCTCTTTTTTCTCTTTTTTGCTTTTTTTTTATTTTTTGATTTTTTTGTATTTTTTGTATTTTTTTGCTTTTTTTGTATTTTTTTCAGGATCATATTTGAAGAAATATCTGACAGAAAACTATGCCCAGTATTTGCGAAGATGCATGCTATTGATAGGATCAAACAGAGGTTCACCTTCTGGAGTCGCAAGCTGATATGCCCCCGAGCCATAGGCTGCAGTTACTATGAAAGGCCCAACCCAATTAGGTTCAAACTTGCCCTTGATGATATCAGTAGACTGTGCATTCTTGGGATTTGCCTTTAAAACTAGGTCTCCCACTTCGAAGTGTCGCCCTTTGACTTTCTTATTATAAGAGCGACGGAGACGGTTTTGATATGCTTGCAAATGTGTCAAAGTTGTTTGACGCTTTTCATCTAACATTTCAAGCTGATGCAACCGAGAGACTCTGTGTGTCTCATCATCAATCAGGTGTTGCAAGGAAACCCTCAAGGAAGGAATCTCGACTTCCAAAGGTAAAATGGCTTCCGCACCATACACCAAGGAATAAGGTGTTGCGCCAGTAGGTGTGCGGATAGAAGTGCGATAGGCCCATAGTGCTGGATTTAACTGTACATGCCAATCTCGACCAGCATCATTGACAACCTTCTTCAAGATCTTGATAATGGTCTTATTTGATGCTTCATCTTGACCATTACCTTGTGGATAGTATGGACTGGAGAAACGGTGTTGAATATGAAACTTGTCACAGAGTTCTTTAACATCTTTATTCTTAAAAGGTCGACCATTATCTGTGACTATGGCAAGGGGTACCCCATATCTGCATATGATATAGTTCAACAAGAATTTTGAAATTTGGACACCAGTGATATAAGTCAT
This sequence comes from Cryptomeria japonica, assembly GCF_030272615.1. Classification (NCBI taxonomy): domain Eukaryota; kingdom Viridiplantae; phylum Streptophyta; class Pinopsida; order Cupressales; family Cupressaceae; genus Cryptomeria; species Cryptomeria japonica. The sequence continues at coordinate 739,513,632 of NC_081407.1, forward strand.
GGGGATAGCCTTGATCCATTTGGTAAAATATTCTGTAGCTGTAATAATGAACTTGTGTCCATTTGTAGATGTTGGGTGAATCTTGCCAATAAGATCCAATCCCCACTGAGAAAAGGGCCATGGAGATATAACAGAATGAAGCTCTTGGGCTGGTGCATGAATATAATTTCCATGGATCTGGCATTTGTAGCACTTTTTAACAAAATCATGAACATCTTTTTCCAAAGTGGGCCAATAATACCCAGCACGAATCAACTTTTTGGCTAAGCTAAGACCATTGAAATGGCCCCCACATATACCATCGTGAACCTCGTGTAAAGCCGTTTATGCTTCGTCAGAATCCAAACACCTGAGGAGGGTATGGTCAAAGGAATGACGGTAAAGGGTGTCGGCGATGATGACATACTTGGTTGTCTGTCGGATAAAGGCTCGGCGTTGGTTCGCGGAAAGGTTAGGTGGTAAGGTTTGGGATTTCAAGTACTGATATACGTCATTGTACCACGGGGAGTTGGGACCAACAAGAATGCACATCACATCAGCTGTCGGAATGTCAAAAGAGGGGACCAGCAATTGTTTGACCAAGAATTCACACTTGTCCATATTATGAGGCATATTCAACATGGAAGCAATCGTAGCCATTGCATCTGTCGACTTGTTTTGCATTCTTGGCACTTGACTGAAATGGATAGCTGTGAATTTTGTCTTGAAGAAATCTACCATGTTCTTATAAGGAATAAGCTTTTCATCCTTTGTTTCGTAGTCATCATTGACTTGTCGGATGACTAGTTGAGAATCTCCATAGACTTGCAAATGCGTGATGTTCCAATGGACTGCAACTCGGAGTCCTGTGACCAGTGCTTCATACTCTGCAATGTTATTGGTACAGTGGAAAGTTATTCTGTAAGACTTTGGAATAGCGTCACCTTGAGGGGTGACAAACAGGATACCTGCTCCGGACCCGAACTTAGTATGGGACCCATCAAAGTATAACTTCCATTCATTAGAAGATGTGAAAGCAAAGACTGATTCATCTAGAAAATTGGTCAACGTGGGATGATCGTCAAAAATAGGAGCGTCTGCAAGTTGATCTGCTATGACTTGTCCTTTGATCGCCTTTCGCTCCGTATACACAATATCAAATTCACTGAGGATCATGACCCACTTTGCTAGGCGACCCGTTAAAGCTGCTCGGCTAAGCAAATACTTTAAGGGATCAATTTTTGCAACCAACAATGTTTGGTGGCTTAACATATAATGTCGGAGCTTTTGTGTTGCAAACACCACCGCTAAGCATGCCCTTTCAATAGTTGAATAATTTAGCTCATAGCCTACCAGTGTCCGGCTGATATAGTAAATAGCTCTTTCTTTGCCATTCTCATCTTGTTGAGCCAAGAGAACTCCTAATGCTGTGTCAGTTGCAGAGATATACAATAAAAATGGCTTGTCATCGATAGGAGGCATTAGGATAGGTGGCGACAGCAAGTATTCCTTGAGAGCTTGAAAGGTTGATTGACATTGCTCAGTCCATTTGAAAGTGACACCTTTGTGCAATAAATGTTGGAATGGATGACATTTGTCGGCCAACTGAGCTATGAAGCGGCGAATTGATTGGAGCTTTCCTTGCAGACTTCTTAATTGCTGAAGGTTTGAAGGTGGAGGCATATCCATTATTGCTTTGACCTTGGCGGGGTCGACCTCAATGCCTCGGTGGGAAACAATGTATCCGAGTAATTTGCCAGCTGTAACACCAAAGACACACTTCTTTGGATTGAGCCTGAGTTTGTAGGTCTCCATTCTGTCAAAGATTGGGCCCAGGATGGCTAGATGACTATCTCTGGTAACAGATTTGCATAACAAGTCATCAACATAATCCTCCATCAAAGTATGCATGAAATCATAAAAAATTGTCGTCATTGCTCTTTGATATATTGCACCTGCATTTTTGAGACCGAAGGGCATCACATTCCAGCAATAGGTGCCCCAAGCACATGTGAATGCGGTCTTATGTTGATCTTTGGGTGCAATGCGGATTTGGTTGTAGCCAGAGAAACCATCCATTAGTGAAAGCATCTCATATCCAGCTGTCATATCCACTATGATGTCTATGTTTGGCAATGGAAAATCATCCTTAGGGCATGCTTTATTCAGGTCCCTAAAATCTGTGCAGATGCAGATGCCCCCATTTACCTTGCTAACTAGTACTAAATTTGAAATCCAGTCTGCATAATCAATGGGTCTGATGAAGCCCACATCTAGTAATTTTTTTAGCTCTACTTTGACCAAAAGAGCCACTTGAGGATGCATCTTTCTAAGTTTTTGTTTAACGGGCTTGGCATCTACTTTCAATGGCAAATGATGAAGGACTAGCTCTGGATCGAGGCTAGGCATATCTGCATAGGACCATGCAAAGCTGATCTTCTTCTCTAGAAAGAAATTGACAAAATCTATTTTCTCTTGTTTTGACAGGGAGGCAGCAAAGTGAATGACCTTAGGATTATCAGGTGTTCCCAGATTGATTTCCTCGGTCATCTCCACCAGCAATGTTGATTTGTCCTGAATTGATAGGGGTACGTCCACTCTTCCACCTTTAGGCGCCTCAGAAAGGTTTTCACCCATAGGTACGTCATTTATTTTTACTTTTGTATGATCAGAGAGTGGCTTACGGTTTTCACTCAAAGATCTATTCTTTTGATTTTTTTTCTTTTCTTTTTCTTTTTCATGACTGGAAGAGGGAGTTGACTCCCCAAAATATGCTGTGGAATCTAGGTCAATAACAAAGCCTTCCTTATGATCGCCTTGTGGTATGCCTTCCCATAGTCCCAGGAACTCTACAATTGCTTCATCATTTTGAAAACAGTCTAATGTGAGCGGTTCTTGTTGGTCATATTGGATAAGCTAGGGGTAAATGAGAGGCATGTCATCATCATTTGTAAGGATAGAGAGGGCTGATATGGTAAAAATGTGAACATCTATGGTGTCACTATCCAAACTGCTTGTGTTGGATTTGGAGCTTGGATCCCAGAATGATTCTATCCAAGCATGAGGACATGTTTTAGGAAGAGGAGTTATTTCATGTTTGTCCTCCATAGGCAAATTATCAGGGTCAATGAAGATATTGTCAAGGGCATAGGAGCTGGAAGAAAATGAACTCCACTCCCATTCATTAGAATCAGTCTCGGGTCGGGTATCCTCAGGTGTTATTTCATCGTCAGAGTCACGCCCTTTTCAACACATGGGCATTTTGGTAGATGTGGATCCAATTCGTAATGGTACAAAACCTAACCCTAAAGTTGGGGGTCGCCTCTTGGGTATGACAGGTTCTAATCTTCCATTGTTGTTCAGGCCTAAGCCACTGCAGCCAGCATATCCTTTCTTCTACAGCATAGTAAATCCTTTGCCATATAATTCCACTGGCAACTTGACAGGTGGTATTTCAGTTGGATCTTTATAGAGCCAATCTACGACATCATCATCTACAGTTTCTTTGTCTAGTTCTCCCCATCTTGCAAATGTAGTAGGAGGCTGATATTGAATAATGACCTTGGGTTCCTTTTGCAATAAATGCGGTTTTCCATATGATTTCGGAGATATTGGCAAATTCCTGATGAGGAATGTTTGGTCCATTGAATATTCTCCACACCCTTGGTCCTGTATCTTCAGTTTTCCTTTGACAGCATCTAACAATGCATTAGGATCCACATAACTATCTGATTTAGCCTCTCTATTGACTGGGACTTGCTACCAAGAAGTATCCTTTAGGGTAGCACAGAACTGGAATGGATTAGGATCTCCTGGAATTGTTATCTCAGTTCCATTGTAAGGATATTTTAGACATTGATGATAAGTGGATGGAACCGCTTTCATGGCATGGATCCGTGGACGGCCAAGGATCATATTATAAGGGAGGTCAAGGTCAAGGACTTGTAGGAAAGTGTTTTCCATCACTGGACCAACTCTGATAGGCAAGGTAATTATCCCTTTGGATGGGCGCTCAGCGTCATCATAGGCTTTGATTGTTATTCTTTTGGAAGCATCAATATCATTTTCTGTATATCCGAGGCCAATGACCACTCTCAAGGTGCAGATATTAAGACCTGCTCCACCATCTATCAAGACTCGCCAGATTTTGCAATTATGGAGAAAGAATTCTAGGTGCAAAGGGTCATTATGAGGGAGCTTATCAGGTGAGATATCACTATCCGAAAATGCGACACTTTGGGAAACAGCTAAATGTCCAATCCGCGCTTGAAATTGGTCAACATCAATATCTGTTGGGATAGTGGACTCGATCAAAGCTTTATCTAGGACTGCACGATGCATGGGAGACATTTTCAACAACTCTAGAATGGATATTTGTGCAGGTGTTTTTCCTAGATGATCCAAAAGATTATACTGACTGGCAGGAATTTGTTTGGGAGGAGCTGCAGGAGCTCCTTTCAAGACTATTTTGGATCGACGAGTGGTGACGGCACAAGAAGGATCTTGTTCTTTTATTCGCAAGGTGGAAACATACTCATTTGACGCATTAAAACAATTAATAAAATTGTAATAACCGGTATTTGCATAATTGGCCATTTGAGCAGAGTTGGAAGAAGACGCTTTACCCTTGTCATGATCAAGCAAAGGAGTTTTGAAAATAGTATGATCAGTGTTAGAGGTCGGGTGGGATGGATCTATCTCAATTACTCCTTGCTCCAATAAATCTTGAATCATATGTTTTAGTTGAAAACATGAAGCAGTTTTATGTCCTTTGGACCGATGATACTCACAGTACGCATTATCATTCCACCAATGCGGCTTTACCACTGGTTCTGCTTTAATATCTGGTAGCTTGATAAATTTCACTTGTATTAATTGCTTCATTACTGATTCAATAGGCTCTCCCAATGGCGTAAACTGTCGAGGAGGGCCATCCCGCAATCGGAAGGGTTTGCGTTGTTGATTTTGTTGTTGGCCTTGTTGTTGATTATATTGTTGTGCATGCTGTTGTTGAGCATTTTGCTGATATTGCGGCTATTGAGCATGCTGTTGATATTGCGGCTGTTGAGTAACATTACTCCTTGGTGCTTGATTTTGTTCCATAGTTGACATGTTAGGAACACTCAATTTCTTAATTGTGAATGGGGGTTGATTTGCATTCACCGCTCTCACATCAACAACACCATCATTAGTGACATTCTTGTTCTTATACCAAAATCTGTTTCTGTCCCCTGGATAATTTGTGTTGTCATTATCTTTATTGAGCTTGATAATTCCTTTAGCTACAAGAGCCATTTCAATTCTCATTCCTTTCTTAATGAGTTTCTCTATAGTACTAGGACTTTTTAATTTTAGCTCATACATCATTTCTGGGACCAAATTCTAGATAAACAGATTCACTTGTTGTTCTTCAGGTATATCGAGAGAAGAACGACTATACAAGCTTCGCCAGCGTTGCAAGAAAGTCACTAATGGTTCACCTTGCTTTTGCTTGGTATTGCATAAATCTGACATAGTCACGTCACTGTCAATATTAAATGCGAAATGAGATAAAAACTTTTGAACCAATTCCGACCAAGTCTTTATATTCCCTGGCAGATGTGAATACCAATCCATGGCTTGTCCCGTGAGACTTCGTGCAAATAATCGCATTAAATATGTCTCTTCATAGCTCACTTCCGTACATGCCGCAAAAAATGCTCGAATATGATCTTTTGGATTGCCATTCCCTTTATATTTCTCAAAGTTAGGTGCCTCAATATTGACCTTGTTGTTGTGCTTCTTGGAGCCTAGGTTGATATTGCAATTGAGTAGGTTGTTGATATTGCATAGGCGCCACTTGCGGTTGTGAAGTAGGATAGCTTGTTTGCCTTGGCACATATTGTGGCACATGTTGGTGTTGAGGTTGATAGATAGGAATATGTTGACTTTGTGCCAATTGTTGTCGTGGTGTATATCCCATCAATTGTAAAAAACTTTGTTTAGATGGTTTTCATTGCTTCTCCTTAGGATGAGGTACGACACTTGCATTAACTTGCTATGTTGCTTGTCCAATCCATTGTGATGGTTGCAAGTTTGCATTAACTTGTAATGGTGCCGAAGGCGCTGCAATTTGTTGTCGAATGCGAACTTGTTGTTTTGGCACATTGCTTGTTTGTACCTTCGATTGCACTTTTTGTATATTATTCAATCGTTGCAACAATTGTTGTTGGTGCAAACCACTATCCATAGCTCTTTGTGTCGCCATTATCGAAGGGTTTGTCGCAATAGTGTTTGGCACAGATATTGAACTCAATGGGACATAAGAACTTTGTTGCATCACGGAATTACATTGGACATTGGTGATATTAGGCATTCTAGTTGTGAAGCTTTCCTACATCTTAGATTTTGATCCAACTTTATGCATATAAGGAACCACTTCTTGTTGAGGGACATTTGTCAATACTTGCGTGTTCTTCATTTGATCTTGTGTTACCGGTGTTGTATTAAACAATGGATTATTTATTGTCTCAAATGGTGACTTTTGAGGAATAGTCACTGTCAATGCCTTTGAAGCACGTTTGCTCATCAAGGTAGGTTGAGTTGCTTGTTGTGCATTTTCTTCATTTGGATGCAGAGAGAAACTTAACAACTCAGTGCCTTGTTGTTCTTGCACATTGATTTGTTCACTTGAAGAGGTCACATTACTCATCATGTTAAGATACTTTTGTGGAAACATCTTAAAGACCTTGTTCAAGAACTTATCCATCTTTTTTGTCATTTTTGGATCTTGAAAGAACATGTCAACATCATTAGAAGCGTCAGAATCAGATGAAGAATCTGGTTGGACATTTGGATTCGCTTCTTGTTGGATGCCTTGATCTGAACCAAATCCTTGCGAAAGAGTTTGTTCTTCATATAACGTTTGAGTTTGAATGTCATGTTGCAAGTTTGGTTGATTCCAATCGAAAGGTGGACTTCCTCTTGGAGTAGGTGGGACACTCCCCTGTCCTGGTTTCATGGGTACAAACACTGGTTCATATAATGGTGGTGGTCCGAGTTGAACCATTCCATATGGTGGTAGAGATGTGTTTGATGAACCTTCAACTTGCACTGTTTGACTTGTTTGAAACTATGAATTTGCTATGTTGTCCATGGGTTGATACATTGGTTCTCCCATCTTCTTAGATTGTGATCTTGTCTCAACAAGCATGTCACTTATGCAAAATGTAATGTTTTTGAAATTTTTCAAAGACAATATATGATATGCAACTAAATGCCAACTAGATAAATGAAGATGCAATCTATGTTTTTGGTTGTTTTCAAAGATTTTGACAAACTTTTTGAAATGCAAATCTAAAAGAGACCCTTAGGAAATTGAAATGATATCTAGACCTCAAAGGACAAAAGGACTTAATTGACAAAGGACAAGATGACAATGTCTCCCCTATATGCTTGGATACTAAGCTAGGTTTGATGAAATGACATTGATAACAAAAGGACAAAAGGTTTCATAAGGTCTAGACTTCTTAACAATGACTTAGGGTTTATCAAAGATTTGGATTACTCAAGGATGACAAAACCTATTTTTTGAGACTATATGCAAAAGGGACAATTACTATGCAAGTGACCCTAATATGATATGATAATGACTTAGGCTTAATGAAAAGACTTAGGATATGCAAGTGCAAATGTATGACAATGGTATGGCTTGAATGCAAGAGGACACATGCAAATGGGTGACTCTTATTGACATGAAAAGGAGTATGACTTAGGTGAAACCTAACCTTGGTACTTGACAAATGACTTTGCAAAATGCAACCTAGGATGAACCTAAATGTAAGTGACATAGATGTTGAGACAAGTCTTTGAACAATGTTGGATAACCATGTTTTAAGTTGTGTTTTGAACCTTGTTGAACTTTTATTGGATGAAATACTCTTATGTTTAATCTTATGTTAGATCAATTTGTTTTGCTTTTTGAAATGGGATGCAATTCAACTTTTGACAATCAAAGAATACAAGATATTTCAACTTAAACTCAAGACAATCATGTTCATTCCCACATTTCTTATGGTAGGCAAGGACATTAGGTACTTGAGAGGTAGACTCATTATGGGATTCAAGGAGAATACATAGATGCTTGACCCCACGGGCTCCCCTCCACGACACTCACTTCTCAGGGCAGCCAAGCATCAGTCCCCATGGAAATCTCCCCATGGCGAACTTAGTATCTCTTCCAAGTATCCGAATTTGTCCTTCTCAAGCAACTAGAAGGGTTTTTGGCCTCTAAAAACAAGGTATGTAGTAAGGATTTATGTTAAGCATTACTCCTTGATGTCACGCAAGCGTGATTGAGACATTAAGCCCATCAAGATACCAAACAAATGTAGTCGCACAAGCACGATTTAGACCAAGAGGCCCTACTTAGATGTTGATATGAGAAAGAGTTCAAGGGTCATCACTTCCCAAGTAACTGCAATTCCCATGTAACACTTCCTTCAAAGCTTTCGCTCATTGGGTATTTTTTTATAGTGAGTTAGAATGCCAAGGAATTATAGCCGTACTCACTTTGGGTTGTTCCCTTCTCACGATTATCACTTGCTTGCAAAAGCAAAGTGGTCGGGAAGGCAGGCCCTCTAAAGGAGACACACACTCAACACACAAGCATGGTATCGAAGATCTGGATTTCTGATCACCCTATGAAGGATGAGAGCATACTCTCCTACTCCAATGTCACACTTAACAATCAAGGCAAACAAATGTTCATTCCCACCTATTTATAAATCACTAAGTGCCTAATTAAAAATCTCAAACACACAATTTGGTTGTTTCTCCAAGGCAACCTGCAAAACCTGAGTTAGAAGTTTGATTTGTTGTCTTTGACTAGCGAACCTGCATAACACATGTTAGTAGTTTGATTTGTAGTCTTTGCCATGCATATGCCAAGATTCTGCACAAATAATTAGTACCAAAATCCAAAGCACAGAAAACAAAATGCAAAAACACCAAAAATTTCAAGTAAACACTGCATTTTTCACCTCTGTCTGGACTTTACACAAGCGTAGAACTCATGACACAGGCACAAGATGTCTGACACAAGTGCAAAATGTCACCTACACAAGCGCAAGATGCAGGACACAGGCGCAAGATGCAGGACACAGGCGCATAAGTTCCCAGAATACCCTGCACAGCCCTATTTTTGGGTTTTTGACCTGCAAAATCAACTTGAAAGCACTCCAAAACACAGTAAAGGGGTTAGAAGGTTAGTATTCACGTCGGGTTCACCAATTAATGTAGCATCAGAATTAGGAATCATCAAAGCAAGTATAAAGACATATTATTCATTATTAGCTCAATCACAAACACACATTGCAATGATCTAATCCTAAGCACACTCAATAGAGACATAAAAACAAAGCATTCAAAAGCAAATATCATGCAAACCAGATGACGATTTGGACGCTTCTTCCATGCGGCTCCATTGTTCTTCTTTCCTCTTCAAATTGATTTGTGGATCTCACCTACAAGTGCACATACAATTGAAAGCAAGATTGACATTGATGAAAAGCTCAAGAGTATTAGAAGCATAAATTCGATAGTCTGATAGGAATTAGCCTTGATTGATGAAGATCATCCAATTTATAGAGAAATTGGAGAAATGAACAAATTAGCATGATAGTGATTCAAATAGAAATTCAAATCAAGAATAGCAAAATTATGACATGTTACTATGAAAAGATTTATGACAATTTTATGACAAATTCTATGACAAATTGCTATGTCAAGACAAATTCTATGACAAATTGCTATGTCAAGAGTATGACGCATGAAGCACAAAAATAGGGAGCACTAAAGACAATTTAATTAGGTGGAATTGCAATTAGGAAATTAGAAAATAGGTGGAATTAGGAATTAGAAATTAGAAATTAGGAAATTAATGAAAATTAGAAATTAGTGAATTAATCAATAATTTTTCATTTATTAATAATTCACAAAGAGGGAAAATTGATGAAAGATTAGGAAATTAGGTGAATCAATTAATAATTTTTCATTTATTAATTAATTCACAAAGAGAGGAAAATTAATGAAAGATTAGGAAATTAGGTGAATCAATTAATAATTTTTCATTTATTAATTAATTCACAAAAAGAGGAATAATTAATTAGCCAATCAAATGAAACATTTAATTGCGACACGAAGACCTAGGATAAATAAATAAATTATTTAATCCTAGAGGAAGAAATGACACACAAGGTTAAATGATTAAATCAAAAACCCTGGAAGACAAATTAGGTCTTGAAAGATAATTGACTCGATTTGATTTGATTTTGGATTGATAAATGACCAATGTGATAAATGATTTGATTGATAAAATGCACCAATTGACAAGGAACGATGACAAATTGATCCAAATTGACATAATTAAGACAGACAATGATCGATAGCAAAATTGATCGCAAAATGACAAGATCGACAAGAGGACAAGAATCGATGACAAAATAGATTGCAAGACGACAAGATTGAAAATGACCACGATCAATGACAAATTGATCACAAAATGACAAGATCGAACAATGACAACGATCGATGACAAATCGATCGTTAAAATGACAAGATTGAAGGATTGATGATAAATCGACAAGATTGATAAGAGGAGAACGATCAATGAAAAATTGATCACAAATTGACAAAATTGACAGGAGGACAAAACCCTAATTAGGATTGACGATGTCCAAAATGATGACAAATAAGCACGCTCATTGATGCAACAAGATAAAATCGATCAAAATCATGACTGGATAATGTTGTCGACAAGACCAAATTCGAATGCGAGATGAATGAAGAATATAGAAGAATGACTCGATGTTCACAAATGATAAAGACCAAGTGCGTGACATAGGAGAAATGTTAATGTGATGCAAAAACCTAAAATGAGGCAATGCGCAATTGTTAAAGTATGACTTCGCAAGCGTTGACCATTTTTTGGTGTCTACACTATCTTGAATCCTTCTACCACATGTCTCATCCATATTGTCTGTGTGCAATTCATGGATGCAACTACATACTCTACTTCAACTGTATATTGAGAAACACAAGTTTGTTTCTTTCTCATCCATGCCACTAATCTTCCTCCAAGTACAAAAGCTCCACCAGTTGTTCTTTTGCAATCATGCACATTACCTGCCCAATTAGCATCGAATAAAGACATCCAAAGTAAAATCTCCTTTATAGGGATACCATAAATCATAGTCTATTGTGCCTTTGAAATACCAAAAAATTCTCTTCATAGCCACCGCGTGACTCTCCTTAGGCTCTTTTTGAAATCTAGCCACTAATCCAACAACATGAGCAATGTTCGGTCTGCTAAGGACAACATAGTGTAGCTTTCCAATCATAGATCTATATTCCTTTTCACTAATAATAGGAGAACCATCTTCCTTTGACAACTTGCAGCCTGTCACCATTGGTGTTCCTACCGGTTTGCAATCTTTCATGCCAAAAACTTTCAACACCTCTTTGATATGCTTGATCTGACAAATAAAAATACCACCATCCAGTTGCTAGACCTGTAAGCTAATAGAGAACTTTATTTCACCAATTAGAGACATTTCAAATTCCTTTTTATATCAGCAAAATCCATACATATATCATCATTTCCACCAAAAATTATGTCATCTATAAATACTTCTTCTATCAACATCTTGTATCCATCAATCTTCAAATAAATGTTTTTGTCTTCACTGGTACGCTAGTATCCAATTTTGATCAAATGTGCATGTAATCTTTCATACCATGCTCTCAGTGCCTGCTTTAGACCATATAGTCCTTTGTGCAATTTACACACCATGTCTTTATCTTTAGTTAAGGAAAATCCATCCGGTTGTTCAATGTATACTTCTTCTTCTAGAATCCCATTTAAAAAGGTTGACTTGACATCCATTTGATAAACTTTGAATCCCTTATACGCAGTAAATGCCACCAACATCCTTACACCTTCTAATATAGTAATAGGTGCAAATGTTTCACCATAATCCTCACCTTCTTCTTGAGCATACCCTTTGCAGACTAACCTTGCCTTGTTTCTTACAATTCTTCATCCAATTTATTCCTAAAGACCCATTTTATTCCAATTACATTCTTATCCTTTGGTATAGGAACAAGTGACCATGTCTGATTCTTCTCAATTTGATCTAATTCTTCATTTATTGCATTCACCCAATTATAATCCTTTAGTTATTCCTTAATTGTCTTGGGTTCTATTTTAGATATCAAATATGTGTTCCCTTAGATCTTTCTCCTAATTTGCACACCTTCATTCTTATCACCAATTATCTACTCTTGTGAATGGTTCAGTCTGACATATCTAGGTATTGCCTGTGTCAGTTCTACATCTTCTGCATTGGGTTCTTTATCCTCTTCCTCATTGTCATCTCTTACCGGTTGAGCATTTAATTTTGCATTTCCCAGTTCTTCATCATTCTTTGTCTCCGGCTCAATGATCACAAACTTTTCCTCATTATCATCCTTTTCAAGTTTTGATCTACTTGTACCCTTAGACTTATCAGATAGATGATCAACTTTTACATTATCACTTTCAATAATTTTCTTAATTCTCTTATTGTAACATTTATATGCCTTACTCTTAGAAGAGTAACCAAGAAAAATTCCTTCATCATATTTTGCATCAAATATCTCAGTGTAGTTATCTCTCTTAATAAATCATTGACTTCCAAAGAGTTTAAAATAACTTATACAAGGAGTTTTTCCATACCATATCTCATAGGTGTCTTATTGTTACCTCTATTTACCAGTACCTGGTTTAAAGTGTATACAGGAGTACTGATTGCTTCTCTCCAAAATATTTTGGATACATTACCCTATAATAACACGGTTCTTTAAACTTACACTATTTTTTTGTTCATCCTTTCCGCTATGCCATTTTGTTGTGGTGTCCTCGGAGAAGATGTCTATCTCTTTATACCCTATTCATCACAATATTTAACAAATTAATCGGATGTGAATTCACCTCATTGGTCTGATCTTAAACACTTTAAGTTCTTATCGGTTTCCTTCTCAAATAGAGCTTTAAATGATTTAAATTTACTAAATGCTTCTAATTTTTCTCTCAAAAATGTCACCCACATCATTTTAGAATAGTCATTGGTGAAGATCATGAAATACCTATCACCGTAATAACTCTCTGTTCTCATAGCACCACAAAGATCAATATGTACCAAATCTAAAATATTCTTAGAAATACAATTCTTTCTCTTGAAAGAAATAGAGGTCATCTTATCGATTTGACAATCTTTTCATATCACACTATCCGGTTTGACAAGCTGGGGGTAATCCTCTTACAACACTTGACTTTCTTATCTTAACCAAATTATTAAAATTAACATGACAACATCTTTTATGAAATAACCAACTATCTTCCATTCTTGCAACCAGACAATTATTAATATTACTATTCAAATGGAATAAGTTACCTCTAGTTTGGTTCTTAGTAGTAATTAGTTTACAATTACCTCCAAGAATTCTGCAGACTCCACTTTTAAACTCAAGAAAATAACCTTTATCATTCAGCTAACCAACACTTAAAAGATTATGCTTAAGACCCTCAACCCCAAAAAAATCATCAGCATTACTCTTCCCATTTAGAGAGATTGAACCTTTACATTTTACCATGCAAGGACAATTATTTCCAAATCTAACAACACCTCCATAAAATTCATTAAGGGTTATGAACTTACTTTTGTCTTTGGTCATGTGGTGTGAGCAACCACTATCTATGCATTCATCACTATTCTCCATATGAGATACTAGTGCCTTTTTATATGACAGTTCCTTCTGCATGGCTATAAACACAATTTCTTCATTATCATCTTCATCTTCGAACTCCTCATCAGTCACACCTTCATCTACTAAAACATAACAATGTTTCTTGCCCTTTCCTTTTAATCTTCTAAACTTTTCTTTCTTATCAGTGTTAGGGTAGTTAGCAGCAATATGACCAAATTTACTACAAGAGAAACACTTCAAAGGTAGCTTTCCTTTATACTTACGAGACCCTCTTGGAAATCTCTTTGCTAATAGTGCCTCGAATTCCATCACTTTATCTTCATTGTCTTAATTTCCTTGGTTACTTCCATGACTTGTCCCACACTCATCATTTTGACATATCTCTTTTCCTTTTCTAGTAGATGAACCAGTAACTCTCACAATATTATCAAAACTATTTAACTCAAAAGTTGTAATCTTACCAATCAATGAATCAACAATTACCTTATCCTTTGAAATAAATCTAAGTTCTTGGGTCGTCGATACTCTTATAGCATACTGAGGTTGAAGAGTTCTAAGCATTTTAATTACTATAGCATCATCTTTTATTTTACCTCTAGCACTCTTTATGCTACCAACAACTTCTTTGATTCTCTGACCATACTATGCAATATTTTCTCCTTCAAGCATTCTCATGTCATCAAACTTTCCTCTTAAGCTTTCCTCTTTGGCACTTTGAACATGCTCATCTCCTCCATAGATTGTCTCTAAATTTTCCCAAACCTCACCTGTAGTTTCCAATCCTTGAACATCAATATATTCTGAATCAGATAAGGTACTTACAATAGCTTCTAGGGCTTCCATGTTATCTTGTTGATGTCTGAGTTCATTCGGTGTCAAGGGAGTAGTAGTAGGAGCAACATATGTTTTTTCAACTTAATTCCAATATTATGCACCAAGACCTTTCATGTAGATCTTCATTATGTCTTTCCAGATCTTGTAGTTATCCTTGTTGAACTTAAGACCCTCTTTCTTAATCACCTTGACTTCCTCAAAATATTTTCCTCAAGTGGTTAGGATTTCTGCACATAGAGGACCAAAGCTCTAATACCAATTGTTAATCCTCGAGGATATAATTAATACTAAGAGGGGGGGGGGTGAATCAGTATTAATACCAATTGAAAATTTAAACCCAAAATCAAACTTATATCAAATTTGAAACCATTTAATAAAACATCTTAGCTTATTTAATCAGATTTGCTTAATACATTAATCAAATCATTTACCAATTCTTTCACCACTAAAACAATAATATGACTTTGATCTTTTTCCAACTCATTAACCTTATCAATCGGATCAAATAATTTCTCTAACAACTTTATCAGTACCAGTAACCTTTGATAAACTTATGATAAAACATCATAACTGGTGTCTCAAAAATAATGCATGAAATGAAACATAAACAAGAATGTCACATGAAAAACATTCCATACATGAACACCATGATCTTTTGATATGGAAACCCAAATAGGGAAAAACTATGGTGGGAGTTGGCACCGACAAATATTTGTCCTCTTTTGAAGTACAACTTGTTAGGAGCTTACATTATGCCCGGTTAGGAGCAGACCCTGTTAGGAGTCACCTGATTAAGGGAATTGCTTAGCATCCTAGTTAGGAGCTTGATGATTTATTAGGATCAACCTCATGAGAATATTAAAAACTCTTTTGAGAGCAGCCCTATTAGGGGACTTAAATTTTTAAGACATGTTAGGACCTACCCAGTTAAGGAATTTAACTTGCTGCAACTATTAGGGAACAATAGTAACAAGATGATCTGTTACTTGCACTTCTCTACTTGCTTGATCAAACCCAGTTATGCACAACACTCTATAACTCTTAAACAAATCTCACACTTTACTTGGATGGCTTAACACATTCTCTAAGACCATTGACATAAAAAACATCAACTGTGTCATCCTAAATAGCCATCTCAACTAGGTCAGCCACTAAACCCTAATTACATTTTGAATTTATAATTCAAATCATAAGAGATCATCACAAATCGATTTACAAATCATTACAAAAAATTACAATTTAATATCAATTGTTCATTGATCATAACCCTGTTAGGATTCCCACAGATACTGAGAGGGGGGGGTGAATCAGTATCTAACCAGTTAAAAGATTTTCTTAACTTAAAACATGTAAAGCATATCAATACTGTATATCGGTAAACAAGAAATAATGCAATAAACAGAGATAATAGCAACCACATGAAAAACACACCATAACACAATAGTTTAATGAGGAAACTTGGTGTGAGAAAAACCTTGATGGGATTTGTGACCCACAATATTCACTTACTGGCCAATAAGAGAATATTACTGCTACAAGAGGGGCTTGCACATGCAGGAAGGCCAAGTGCCTAGAGCTCACTGCTCAATTACAAAAACAGAAGTCTCACTAACTTAAAGAATGGATTATATAAATCCAATGTCTTGTACTGCTTTAAAATAGCATCTATTATGCAAAATCCAGTATCGATTTATAGCTCTGCTTCATACATAAACCCTTAACCTATAATTCGCATAATAGGTCTACCTTATTTCACCTATATATTTTCTTCCTTCTATTATTAAATGTTCTACAATGATCTCTTATATATATGAGTCATTTTACAACTTGCCAAGTCAGCTTACAATGATTTTACAATAATTAACAAAATATATTACAAACAAAATTCCTATCGGCTTCTGTGCCGGTACGCTTCCTTTTACTGCCGGTGGTCTCTGTGCCGGTGTAGATTATGTCTTTGCTGGTGCCAATAAATTGTCTTGCCGATGTCATAGGATTGTAAGGTTGTCATCAATGACAAAACCTTCAATCACCTACAATATCTCATTGGAGAGTGCATTTGCCAACAATCTCCCCCTTTGGCATTGATGGCAACACTCATGACAAAAATCCAAAAATTGTTATCCAAAAGAGTCTACCAAAATTGTCTTACCAAAAATTTGTGTACCAAAATAATATGTGCTCCCCCTGAGCTAATGAGTCATTTGCTGGTTATTTTTCTCATTCCACTACTCCCCCTTTGGCATCAATGACAAAGGTTGTCAAAGTGGTTTCCCATTTCATCCTTGTAACCGGTTGGTTACAATCTGAAAAAGATTTGCCAAAACCAGATTCAGGCTCTCAATGAACTTTTTGTTGTCTTTTTGTGCAGCCTCATTCCTCTGGACTATATTGGTGAGGTGTTGCATTTGCTCTGCCAGTGTTTTATGTCCTTGAATCAAAGCATCAAATATTTCTTTTCTTAAGGAGGCGAGGTAATCCAATTTTGGACTAAGTCTCCATTGTAGATCTTTAGCCTTTCCTTTTATTCTTTCCTTCTCTCTTTGTACCTTTAGTAGTTCTTCCTCAAAACCTGTTATTTTCTGCTCAAAAACTAATAATGAATCAGACGAATTAATGAAGTTATCAGCTACTTGATTTATTTCCTCCTGTATCTTGTTGATTTTCTTGTCTATATCAACTGCCAAAAAGTTAGTTTTACATGTATCCCTATACAAAGTTTTAAATTCCTTCAGTGTACTACACAATTCTGGTAAAAGTGTGTCAAATTGCCTTGTACACTTCTTTATTTCCTGCTCAAAGAATTTGTGTTTTTCTTTTTCTAGTCTCTCCTTGAATGCTTCCTCTTTTATTTGTTCAACTGTCACAGTGTTGTCAATAATACACTTAGACAAAGTGTCAAGTTGACTCAAGGAATCTTTATTATCTACATTACATTTAGGTGCTATCATTTTCAAAATTGGAATGGTATCATCTATTGCCTTATATGCTTGTGAGCTACAATCTGCTATCTTCTTAATGGAATCCAAAAGAACTTTTGTTACATTAGTTGATTTTAATTCTGCATTTGAAGAGCCAACACTCTGTATCCCACCGGTGGGAGCACTCTGTATCCCACCAGTGGGAGCAATTTCCTTACTTGTGGTGACCTCTAGTAGGTTAGTTTGTGTTTCCATTTCTTTAAGCAAAGGTTTGGATTGCTCAGTTGATGTTGGTGGCACTATCTCTATATGAACCTGTTGTTGTGATGGAGTCTCTTGCTCTATGTTGTCATCTGTTGGTTTACCTTCTGTACCATTTTTTACCGGTGGCTCATTAGCCATATTTGTTTTCCCAGTTGTATCCTTATCTACCACAATATTGACTTTTTGTGTGTCAATATCCACTATATATAACACCTCAGAATTGGGATTGGTTTCCTCTTGTGGTATGTCCATACTCTCACTAGCCGGTTGATTGTCAGTGGAAACTACCGGTGGAGTATCCAGAGGTGGTGGGGATAAGTTATCTTTTATTTTTATGCTAGGTGGTCCACCAACCTTGCCTTTTCCCTTATCCTTATCCTTCTGATATAATTTGATGGGTTTAGGGTTTCTATATTCTTCCTTCTTTTCCTTCTCTACAAGGAATATGTCCCATGCATTAGCAGTTTCCTCTGCTACCTCATTCACTCTACCAACCATAAGTGCTACATGCTAGTGTGCAGTTGAAAATACTGACTAGTTAGCCTCAGAGATCAGATCATCTATCTCTTTTGGTGAGTTGACAGGATAAATATCAAGTAGTTTTTCAATTTTTATTTTCTTATCAAGCTCTACAACAACTTACCTTCTAGCTTCAAGTCTTTTAAACAATTTTGCTGGTAATTCATCTACAACTTGCATTAGAAATTTCTTGTAAATGTCCAAGTGTAGAATTACACTATTTTCAACTTTCTCCTTGTCATCAATTGATAATGAATCATATAATTTATTGATGTTTTTCATCTTTCCATCCTTTGTAATTTCATTTAGAAGTTTGTCAATTGGAGCAATGGTTTGTTGAGTCTTCTTCTTGGGTGTTAACTTCTTCTTTGGAGTTACTTTTCTAGTTGTGGGCCTTATTGCTTGTTGTTTCTGTCTAGTTCTTCTAGGAGAAGGTGTAGATACTAGTGAAGGTTTCCTTTTTCTCACAACTCTTTTAAATTCAGCTGGTATATCACTTTATGAAGAATTCCCAACCGGTGAAAGGTGAGTTTCCAGTTGAAGTGATTCTAACTCATCTTCAGTAATGCTAGTTTGTTTAAGTACATCTTCTTTGATAGCTTTATCTTGTCTAGATCCTCTTCTAAATGTTGCTTCCACCTTCTTTACCCTTTTCTTTGATTGGATTTGATTTTCAATATACATTCTAGGGTCTTTAGCAAAAACTACTCCTTTGGGGATTTGAGAAAATGCACCAACATTATCATCTTTCTTGGCAATCTTGGGAACTAACTGGAATATGGGTCTAGGGCATTTAATCACTTCAACTACAATAGGGTTTTCTATGAATTCAGGAACATTTGAAGAAGCCATGATTATAAATACCTTTATCTGCCTTAGGAATGATTGCTTGTTGAATTGCTTCACTTCTTTGCTAGGAATGCCTTTGCTCTGGAATTTTCGTGCTCTTCGAATGTTTGAATGCTCGGCAAAATGAAATTGGAGCCAAAACACTTGATTTATAATGTTAATTTTGCCAACCACCACATTGAATTCTTGTTGGTTAAGTAATGACTTAACTTATCTGCCGGTATAGAAGTAATTTCAACTTCTCACCATCAACTGAGGGAATAATAGCATGTTTCACATTTGATTGCTAAACCCTCAAGGGAATTTTCTTCAGTTAGATGAAGAGTCTCCTGCCAATGGGGTGTTACACTCTTCTGCCAATGAAGTGTTACTCTATTCTGCAGGTGGAGGAGTGTTCCTATCACCATTTAGATTTGATTTCCTGATCCATTGTTTTGAGAATTCCTTCTTTACTTCTTCAACCTTTTCTTTACCTTTCAAACTAGGGCCTTTGTTATTTACCAGTGAGGACTTGCTTCTACAAAATTTTGCAATATGTCCAATCTTGTTACAGGCATAACAAGTCACATTATTTTTCTGAATAGCTTTTCCATATTCTATGCCGGTTTGTGTACTGCATTGATTAGATAAGTGTCCAAATCTTCCACAAACATAACATCTTACATTTATTCTGTAATTCTCTAAATTATGACCAACTTTGTTGTATTTTGAACATTGACTGGTGGGTGTATTTGTATTTTGATAATTTCTAGATCTACATTGATTTTCTCTATGACCATACTTGTTACAGTTAAAGCATTTGCCATTGAATTTATAAGCAGTAGGTTGTCTTACCAGTTTGCCTTGATCCTGTGTGTTTGCAGTACCGAAGCTTTCACCAGCTTCAAAGCCAAGACCATTAGTGTCACCATTAGGTTTCTGATTCTTCAACAAGTCACCAAGTTCTTCAGAGATTTTCTTGAATTTTTCTTTGTGCTGATTTGCAGAAGCCAGTTCTCCTCCCAAGATACCTTTTTGTCTCATGAGTTCATTTGAGTCATTCTGTGCATGCATCGGATCTGTCTTCAACATATCATTTTCATAACTAAGTCTTGTGTTTTCATGTGTAGCTTCATTCAGTCTTCTAGTCAAGTCTTCTTCATTCTTCTTCCTATCTTCAATTTCTTTACAAAATCTCATAGTCATATCCTGCATCTCATTCTTTGTTGTCATGTTTTCTTGTTTCATCTTGTTCATCAGATCACTAAGAGTTTCCTTTTCATCATTCTCATTTTGCATCTTTTCACAAAGTTCTCTTCTCTTGTTACTTGCAATGGTAAGATTTTCTTGAAGTGCTTGAATAATATCCTGTGCAGCTTTTAGATAATCTTCAAGTTTGATATTTTTCAATTTTTTTGCATCATAGTCTGAGAGAGTTGCTTCTAATTGCTTCATCAGGTTTTCCATCTCTACCGGTGTCAAGATCTTCCTCAAGCTATTAGGCTTCTCAAAATAGAGGACCAGGCTCTGATACCAATTGTTAGGATTCCCACAGATACTGAGAGGGGGGGGTGAATCAGTATCTAACCAGTTAAAAAGTTTTTCTTAACTTAAAACATGTAAAGCATATCAATACTGTATATCGGTAAACAAGAAATAATGCAATAAACAGAGATAATAGAAACCACATGAAAAAAACACCATAACATAGTAGTTTAATGAGGAAACCCGGTGTGGGAAAAACCTCGGTGGGATTTGTGACCCACAATATTCACTTACTGGCCAATAAGAGAATATTACTGCTACAAGAGGGGCCTGCACATGCAGGAAGGCCAAGTGCCTAGAGCTCACTGCTCAATTACAAAAAGGGAAGTCTCACTAACTTAAAGAATGGATTATATAAATCCAATGTCTTGTACTACTTTAAAATAGCATCTATTATGCCAAATCCAGTATCGGTTTATAGCTCTGCTTCATACATAAACCCTTAACCTATAATTCGCATAATAGGTCTGCCTTATTTCACCTATATATTTTCTTCCTTCTATTATTAAATGTTCTACAATGATCTCTTATATATATGAGTCATTTTACAACTTGCCAAGTCAGCTTACAATGATTTTACAATAATTAACAAAATATATTACAAACAAAATTCCTATCGGCTTCTGTGCCGGTACGCTTCCTTTTACTGCCGATGGTCTCTGTGTCGGTGTAGATTATGTCTTTGCTAGTGCCAGTAAATTGTCTTGCCGATGTCATAGGATTGTAAGGTTGCCATCAATGACAAAACCTTCAATCACCTACAATATCTCATTGGAGTGTGCATTTTCCAACAAACCCATCATGAAAATCCAATCTGTAACAAAGTCAAATCCTCAAAACACTCTACTAAGCGTTTCGCTAATTCCCAAAAAATTCTTCTTAGAATCGCACCAAAATAGAAACAATAAAAACCTTTTACGTGGGTTGTGTCATGTTACGAACTTGATGTAGACTTGTTGGCGATCACTATCATAACAAAAATCATTATCGGTTTCATGATTTCTTAACCGGTCTTAAACCTTACTAAAACCTTAGCAAAACTTCATCAAAAATTTGAAACACGCCTTCTAGTAATCTTCACAAGTTCTACTTTCGGTCAGATACACTTTTCCATGATACAATTTCACAATCCAAATCACAAATCACCAAACATTGATGGTCATCTGATTCAATCAAAACAACTCTGTTTTACTGGTTAAAGTCCTATTTCATAGACTTTAGTTCTTTGCCAATAAACCCTATCTTCCAGTAAACCAAATCACTTAGATGATAAAAAAAAAACATCAAGAATATTAGGAACATCATTTGACATCAAGTGCCATCAATGACAACACAAATAACTGATCGTGTCATCTAATCATAGAATCTCAATCTCTTCATCACAAATAGACTTCTATCCTTTACCAGTGTAGTCATCCACCTTCAACTACATGACCTTATATGCATCAGTTATGCCAAATATCAACAACTCTATCTAAGATATTCATTGTGGGCCTAATGAAAACTTCACCTACATACCTTGGTATTCTCCAAGAAGCCTTATAGAAGGTAGTTGCATCACCTCCTACTAGATAAAATGAGGTAACAACTATTTTTAAACCAGGAGTTGATATTGCATTCCACCAACTTGAGTTACATTATTTAGAAATTCAAAACCAATGTGACCCCATCATAAATATTATTTTTATTAATGGTAATTATATAAGTGCACCTTAGTTGATAGTGGTTCATGTATTAATGTGTGTAGCATTGACCTAATTCATAAAATCTATATTTATACTTGTATTTTTCAAGTCGGTTATCTTTCCATTCATGGATTTAATAATGTTTTTGATAAAAATGCAGCCAAAACTCGGGGGCTAACCTGGAGTACAGAGCAAGTCTCAAAGAGAGAATTTACATCACAATAACAACAACCAAATGATAGAGCATCAGCCAATCCCTATATTAACTATCAAAAACATATTCCGCCTACTACTATAGAAAATCACAAGATTTATGGCAATCCTATCCATATAAAGTCTGAAAGAGAAGATATCCACAAAGAAACCAACATAAACCAACTAACCCTAGTAATAAGTATATTGTTCTTACAAAAATACCTAGAAAAAATAAAAAAGAGTCTTAATATGCCACACAGGGCTGATGATGAAATGAAACAAAACCAGGATCCAATAGATCCAACAATGAAACCATAAACAAAAATGTAAAAAAGAAGCCATTATTCATTTTTTCCAGTCTCCATGTGCTGGGAAAGAAATAGTCTGGTCCAATCATCTACAAGGAACTTGAATAGATCCTTCATGGTGTCACCTCCCAAACCTCCCTGGTTCTCTTTAACCTAATGTAGAAGACACAAAGTAGTGGATGAGGAATGCATGACCTTCAGGCAAAATTTCACAATTCTATTGAAATTCTTATCTAGAGTATCAAGTTTATTTTTAACATTGTTCAGATCCTCAGAAATGACTTTATAGCCCACACATTGAATAGCCTCCAACTTTTCACCTCCATCAATAGTGGTCTGAATACCCTCAAACTCCCTCTCATCTTCCTCAAAAATTTGTTTACCTTTAGCATGGGGGGGGGGAGTAGCAGATAAAGAGGTGTTCTTACTTTCTTCCTACAAAGTCCTAGAGTCAAGACCATTGGTGTCCAACTTAGAAGACTCTGAAACCTTTGTGGTCTCCATGTTATCCTCGGTCTTATCACTATCCTCCTTCTCCGGGTCTTCCATATCATCTTTGACATAGTTTTTTCTCACTACAAGTTGTTTCATGCAAAGTTTAGTAGTGATTCTATTGGAACTACGAGGAGTCTCACCATCCTCCATGTCAGACTCAACTAAATGGACCTTGGAATCATTTCTAGGTTTTTGGGAGGCGACTTTGGTAGCAGATGGGTTAGATTTTCTTTTTTCCCCAATTTTAGGAGGGGAAATGAGGGGGGTATGGCTAGGGGATTGACAGGGGGTATTGGGAATTTTTGAGATCTTCTTATTGCCCTTTTTTAACACCAACGAGGTCACCAGAGGGGCCTGGGTAG
Organism: Cryptomeria japonica; assembly: GCF_030272615.1. Classification (NCBI taxonomy): domain Eukaryota; kingdom Viridiplantae; phylum Streptophyta; class Pinopsida; order Cupressales; family Cupressaceae; genus Cryptomeria; species Cryptomeria japonica. Next base: position 739,537,352 of record NC_081407.1, read on the forward strand.
GAGGGGGCAAGCTAGACAAAGATAGGTCTGGGCGGACAGAGGGTTCGATGGAAATTGTAAAGATGAAACATTAAACCCTAGTGAAGGATAGTGAAGTTGCTATCCTGACTCATACATTGCCATACATCCTTAACAGTGGACTCCAAAGCATGTAGTAAAAAGAAAGGAAAGGAAATAATATCATGGTTATGAAAATGGTTAAGCAACGGGAAGTGGTTGTAATAAAAAACCCCATATCTACCTTCAAGGGTAAAATACTTCATGACAATTTTACACACCTAGTCCCACGGATAAGGAAGACAATCTTTGTTAAAGCCTGTTGGCATATGGACACCCCAATGAGACATTGTGTGTGATTGAAGGTTTTGTCATTGATGGCAACCTTGCAATCCTATGGCACCGGCAAGGCATTATACCGGCAAAGCATTACATAGGCAACCTTGCAATCCTATGGCACCGGAAAGACATTATACCAGCAAAGCATTACACAGGCAACCTTGCAATCCTATGGCACCGGCAAGACATTATACCGGCAAAGAATTACACAGGAAAACTTGCAATCTTATGGCACCGGCAAGACATTCTACCGACAAAGCATTATTCAAGCAAGACAGTGCATCGGCATCAGCAAGACCACTCTACACCTGCACCGGCACCGGCACAGAAGAAAAAGATGTATACCTGCACAGAGGCCGACAGGATTTTTGATATGTAATATTTTGTTTATTATTGTAAAAGCCAACTTGGCAAATTGAAAAATGACTCTTGTATATAAAAGAGATCATTGTAGACATTTGTATGATATGGATAGAAGTATAAAGAAAATTATTAGGTAGACCTAATGTGCGAATTATAGGTCAAAGGTATATGTAAACAACGGAGCAAGAACTGGTACTGAATCTGGCATTGAAGATGCTATTATAAAGAAGTACAGAATATTGGATTAACTTAATCCTCATTGTAAGTTAGTGTGACTTCTTATTGAGCAGTGTGCTCTAGGCAGTTGGCCTTCCTGCATGTGCAGGCCCCTATTGTAAGTAATATTCTCTTATTGGCCAGTAAGTGAATATTGTGGGTCACAAATCCCACCAAGGTTTTTCCTACACCGGGTTTCCTTGTTAAACATCTTGTGTTATGGTGTTCTTTTCATGTGGATGTTTTTGATTCTGTTAATTACATTAATTCTTGCATACCCGTATACTATTACTTTATGTTCTGCATGTTCTATCTTAAGAAAATTTTATTACTGGTCAGATACTGATTCACCCCCCCTCTCAGTATCTGTGGGAACCCTAACAAAGCCCCCCACAACTTGACAGGCTCCTCACCCTTTTTGAAGAAACTATTCATGTTGGTTTCATTAGTGACCCTGCTAGTCTTCTTCCATTTCCTTCCCTCAGTAGACAATCTCTTAGCATGGGCTATGACATATTAAGTAATTTCAAAAGATATATCACCGATGATGACTCTCCTGTCATTCCAACTATTAACAAACTGCATGGAAAGACTTTCATCAAATCCAGTCATAGCGTCCATGAATGGAACAATGCCCCCTTCCTTGATATACATCCATATACAAGGATCATTGTGGATGCTCTCATCAATAATGTCTGACTCAACCCAAACTAAATCCCCCCCCATATCTATTTTTTCTAGAGTGATGTTGATAAGAAGCAGTGAGAAGATTATGGACTTGCAGAGAGAGAATCCAGCGTGAATAGAAAGAATGGCCAACAAAATTTTAGACAAAGTATGATAAAAATGATAATGATTATCAGTTGTGGTGCTTCCCAAGGCAAGTACCCACCAACTCCGATAAGCATGCAAAAGGACACCTCTAATCACCTCTACCAACTTGTATAAAGCTTCATTTTGGAAAATTCTTGAACTCCAGTTTACATAATAATTATTGTACTTGCTAGGGCCTATCATATTAATGATTAAAGGATGCAGATGCAAACTATCAACATCACTAGTATAGGTGGACAATCACGTCATCACCAGGTCAAAGTGGTGCAGAGTATGGGGACCATCGTTGGCCATCTTGGCAAAATCTGACCAATTCAAATTTAAATTTCCCGCCTTCATCATGGTCCCACAGATAGACCAATATATCCACCCGTAAAATAAACCATAGCAATTCATTGGTCGGTAAGGTACTTTTGATCTTTCCCAATGAGGGATTTATGTCTGTCAGAAAGAGAGGCCAAGTGTCTCCAACACCTCATACCCGTCATCTCAAGGCCCGCCGCATCTAGGGAGTTTACCATTGTATTTCCCTCTCTATAAATATGTTGAATGTGAAATTTCTCCAGCCAAATAAGCATAGGCCACATTTCCTTGAGAATGTTGTGAATCGTCTAGCTAATCCCGGAAACACCTTTGGTCACCTCAATGATCATCTTAGAATCTCCTTCAATGACCATTCTTTTAGAGTCAATAGTGAGAGCCAATTTAAGACCCCATAAGAGCACTAAGGTTTCAACCATGTTACTTGAGGCTGAACCAAAATTGTCAGCATAGGACAAAACCAAATTACCCAAGATGTCTCTTATAATTGCACCTCTTGCCACAATCCCACTGTGAGCGGTGCCATCAAAGTTGAGTTTAAAGCATGAGGGGGAAGGGGTCGACCATCTAGTAGTTAATCTCTCCAACATTTTAGAATTGTCATATTGGAGGAAGTTGTCAGGCAAATTCTATTTCCTAACCCAACTACAATCCATCTCCAAAGGGACATATTGTGGGTTTTTCCATTTGCAGACCAGAGAATTCTCCCTAAGAAGCTTCTCCATTATGTCAACCATAGTGTCTACAGAGTTGTTGGTATCACAAAAGATCTGGTTATTCCTTTCTTTCCAGATGTTCTAGCAAATATGAGAAGGGATAAGCTTCTAAAACCGTTAGATTGGGGGGTGAGATGATGGGCACTCCCAGTTGATGACAAACTATTGTAGGTCATCTGAGAAGGTCCAGGCGATGTTAATTTTATGTAAGACTTTGTACCAGACCATGGAGGTGAAGGGACAATGAATAAAGAGATGATTGATACTTTCCTCAACACGATTACACAACACACACCAATTGGCCATCAGAAAGCCTCTCTTCTTAGGGTTATCAATGGTTAGGATTTTCCCATGGAGATTCATCCACCAAATTTTATTTTTTTTGGAATAAGCTGCAAATTCCAAATTTTCCTCCAGTTGTAGCAATCATTGGTAGGAGTTGTGAGAAGATTGTAGGTCGACTTGACATTGAAGGAACCGGGGGAATTATTTGCCCAGAAAAACTTTTCAGCATGGGGGGATAGGGGAATCCTGACCTCCTCAAGAATCAACTGAAGATCCCCCACCAAATGACCCAAATGAGTGTTATCCCCCAGACCATCAACAAGCCTCTTCTAGGGGAAAAGGAGGGATATGTAATTCACCATGAGAGGACCAAGAGAGTCCTTGAGACTCCTCAAGAGGCAGCTAAAGCAATTAAAGGCTAGGGGTCTATCTCCAATCCAATTATCTTCCTAGAATCTAATCTTCTCACCATTGCCCACCTGCCATTTTAGGCCTTCCTTAAGCAGTTTTCGACTTTTGACAATGTTGTTCCATATTTTAGAGCCTGAAGGGAGGTCATGAGAGGATAAAGGGGAAGAGAAGGGGGTGTTGTTGAAGTACTTATCCCACATAATATTACACCAGTCATCACTACTCATAGCAAGATTCTATCCAACTTTAGTTAGCAAGGCCTTATTCAGGTCCAAAATTTTTCTAATCCCTAGGCCTCCTATATACTTGGGTTTGCACACCACCTCCTAGTTGACAAGACCGAGTCTATATTTTTCCTCCACACCAGTCCATAGAAAGATTCTTTGGATTTTTTCAAGTTTCTCAGCCATAGCAATAGAGATCTTAAATAAAGATAGAAAATAAACAAGGATACCTTGAAGAGAAGCCGACAGAAGCTGAAGTTTCCCAGCACTGCTCAAAGTTTTGCCTCTCCATCCAACAAGTTTCTTCTGCATTATTTCTAGAAGAGAATCCCAGAACTGGGGAGTGACCTCCTTAATCATGAGGGGAACACCTGAATAGGAATCGGGAAGATTAGCAGCATAACATCCAAGAATTTGGATGAACTTACTTTGGAGATTCCTATCTGTGTTGAAAAAATAAATTCTACTCTTATTATAGTTAATAAGATGTCCTAAGGCCATGGTGTAACCCTCCAACAAGTGTTTCCATTCTTTAGCTTCAGTAATAGACGAATGGCCAAATAGGAAAGTGTCATCAACAAATTGTTGCATAATCACCGAGGGAAGGGTAGAAGACGCTTTCACACCTGAGATTATTCTATTCCTAATCAAGTAGGAGAATTTTCAGCTCAAAAATTCTGCCACTATAATAAATAAGTAAGGTGATAGGGGGTTGCCCTGTCTTAGGCCTTTCCCAGCCTTGAAAAATCCCCAAGGGGTGCCATTGACACTTTCCACAACCACCTTGATAACTTTAAGGAATATTTCCCGGAATCCCATCTTGGATAGGACAGCATACAGGAAATTCTAGTTAACTTTATCATTAGCCTTAGAGATGTCAAGTTTAAAAGCCATACCTGGGTTGTGACTCTTCCCCATGGAATGAATGACTTCATGAGTAGTGATGACAGCATCGAGGATCTGCCTACCTGAAACAAAACCCCTCTACGAGAGGCTAATACATCTATCAAGAAGAGGTTTGATTCGGTTGACACCAACTTTAGAAAAGATCTTGTAAACCATATTGCACAAACTGATAGGACATAAACTAGTTATACACTTAGGATCAGGAACTTTGTGAACTAATTGGTTGATTTTGTCGGATTTTGATCCCTCTAAAATCATTTTTTTTCCCAATTTCAACACTGAAACTTTTAAGGAAACATTTAAAATTAAGTGGTTAATTATAATCTGCCCTAATTGTGTCCATTTTAAATTTGAAATTAAGTGGTATCCCATAGGCCCTAATTTTAAAACTTCAATCTCTTTTGGATGATTTTAAATTAAGAGGTTATTTTTTTTATATAATCCTAATTTTAAATTTCAAATTCCTAGGAGGTTTCATTATTATTCTTTCAATCAATTTGTTCATTTAATTGAATAATCATTTGTCCTAGAATTTTGAATTATTCAAATATTTTGCAAGTTTCAAATTTTAAATTCAAATTTAACATTTTCAAGGTCAAACTTTAAATTTGCAATTTAAATTTCATTTTCCCTCTATTAAATTTTCTATGCATTTATGGGGTGAACATTATTATGGTTAAATGACATATGAGTTTCTTGCTTGATCATAACTGCATATGGAGTTCTTATCTTATTTTGCTAGTTTAATTTCAAGTTACATTAAAGATGTTCATGATGTGCCCTTTCATGCATATGATGATAATTTAGTTCTCCCTTTCATTCATACTTATGATTTACCCTGTCCCAAAATTGATCTCATTAATGAGGGCACATTGGTGCAAAAAGGGAATATGGACACTTCTTTCAAAGATCTCCCTCCTAAAGATGAATCTTTGGAGAATTGTGTTGCTTCTTCTCCTAAAATTACCTCCCTCATAAGGATTATTTTGTGCAAGAGGATGATATTATGGCTACTTATCCTAGTGATACCATACCTTCTTTTCATGATCTTCCCTTTAAATATGAAGCATTAATTACATATGACAATCCTTTTCCTAATGAGTGTCTTGAACATAAAGATACCTTAGAACAAGAGGATGATATTATTTATCATCATAATGCTCTCTCTCCCAAAAATCAAGAGCCTAACAAAAATCAAATCAATTCTATTCATGTTCCTAGGAAACCAAAAATTCTTCCTGATTATCATGTTGTGCCTTACACATATACTAATGAGGTAGTTGATGAGAAAATAAGTGAAGCATCATATGCTTTCTTAATTCCTACAATCCTCTCTTCAATTCACTCAAATACACCATCTCCTACCAAAGAAGTTCCTAAAGAAGAACTCTTAGAGGATGATTGGGGGTCCTTAGATTTTACTCCTACCTTTTCTAGAAAGTCTAAGATGCCTAAATTTCATATTCCAAATATTTCTCTTAACACAAATCTTAAAATTGATTAGGCCTCTTTAAAATTAAATCTTATTCCCCCTAAGAGTGAACCCTCTTTTGAACATACACATGGATGCAATGGACAAATGCTTGAATGTGAGTGACAAAGTCATGAGAAATCACACTTTCCTTTGTCCTCATCTTCTTCTCCATTGTCTTGTAAATCCACACCTTCTCATTCTAATTTTGAGTTAAAACAAGAAAATGTGCTGACCAATAGTAGAAATTCCAACTTAATATCTCCTCTTTCTCCTAAACGAAGAAGAAAACATAAACAACATTCCCAAGATTCTTCTTTATGTAAATATCAACAAACCCATGGCCATTCTACTAATGAGTGTCAAGATTCGAAAACACAAATACAACATTACATTGATTCAGGCATCTTAAAAATACACATCTATGGCATATTCATCATGATTATTTAAAATAAAATTCAAGTTCCTCTTATGTTGCTCCTCACTATGTGACTTAGTTAGCCTACCTATTGGGAGCTCCTTGTCATTCATGGTGGTACAATTTTAGGTGCAATCATACTTAGTGAGCAATGTAATAGTCTATTTATTCTCACCTCTATGCTTGGGGGGAAAGAGTATTCCTTTTCCTCTTTCTAAGGTTTCACTATTTTCTTTATGAAGTATATTATTCATAAACTTGATGTCCTTTTTGATGAATAATGATGAACAACAGATACCCAGCAGGTACTGAGAGGGGGGGTGAATCAGTACAGATAAAAAATCTCAATGACTTATCTAGCTAAAGAAATACCAGTTGGTTATCACCATTACTGAACTTAACCATGACAATACTGGTCTAACACAGTAAGACACTAGACACCATAAATTGATAAGTTTGAATACATCAAATACGATCAATGTACAACATCAACTTTCACCCATAAACATATGCATATGGTATGCTAGTAATACCATAGCCTACGAACTCTGCATGCATGATCTTTCAACCAAATACTTCATAAACATCACATGAAAAATGCATAACACATAACACACATATTTTTCATGTGGAAACCCAAATGGGAAAAACCACGGTGGGAATGAATACCGGCAAGCTTGTTTTGAACTCTTTTGAAGCTCACCCTGTTAGAAGCCTAGTCTGGTTAAAGACTTTACAATAAGGTTTTGTTAGGAACCGATCCTGTTAGAGATCACCCGGTTAAGAGATGGATATATACCATGCTAAAGGTTGAAACCCTGTTAAAGGTTACCTTTCTAAAGGATTTAAAGAACTCAATGATCTTGATTCACTTGGTTATAGGTTTTACAATAAGCCTATTAAAGCTACCCGATAAAGGGATTTTCCAAGTTTTGCAATGGTTAAAAGACAATAGGTAAAACTATGATATGATAACAGCACTACATGCCAAGGTAGATCCTTTTCTTATCCTCTACTCTACAATCACACTCTACAGTTTCACTCTTTACTTGTCTGGCAAGTATCAAGTACCTCTTCACTTGGATACACACACAACCTTTTCCAACAACTTTTCAATACAAACATCATAGACCTTATAGGTAACAGAAAGGTTGGTGGCATAAACCCTAAACCCTAAACATATTAGGTTTACCACACAGGTGGTCTCATCCTAACCATCCAATCATATTGCATAGAGAATTTACAATTTCAAACAGATCACTAGTCAATCTACATCATTCATTCATCACCGCTCATGGGAATCAGTAACCCATCACGTTTTCTTCTTATGCCACTAAGAAGAAGAATCATTCCCGAGGTAGACTTCAAACACAGTTGATCTTCTCATGCCTCAATCCTTTATGCTCTCAAAGCTAATGTGGCACCTTGATCATAGAGTATCATCAATTCATCACACAAGCTAGATCCACAAGCCAATAACCATAGAGCTGAGACTCCCAACCGGTAATCACACTTACTGAAACCCCAACACCGATTCACTGAATCTCCTCATACCTCTTCATACTGGTTCACTTGAACTTATTGACATCAATGACAACATACATTATCATCATATCAACATACCGGTTCATTATATGCCAATGATATCCAACAATCTCCCCCTTTGGCATTGATGGCAATACTCAGTGTAATATTGCAATTAAAAGCATCACAGACCAGTGTGTCTTTATTATTAGATATCTTCCATATCTTCTCCCCATACATCTGTCATATCTATATCTTCCATATCTTCTCCCCATACATCTATCATATCTATATCTTCCATATCTTCTCCCCATACATCTGTCATATCTATATCTTCCATATCTTCTCCCCCTTTGATAGCAATGCCAAAGTGGAGGCATAAGGTTCCAAAATCTACTATGATGCTCCCCCTAAGAAGTAGCATCCTTCAACACATCAATCCTGAAGGATTTTTCATTTGTAGTACTTTACTGATGTGGAGCACATATCTTTTAGTTGACTTCATGAAGGGGTAGAACCCCTAATTCACCTCTCAAATAGGTAAATGTAGTCTTCGGTAAGGGCTTAGTGAATATATCTGCTAGCTGCTCCTTACTGGAAACATGTTGTAATACAACCTCCTTATTCTGAACTTTCTCTCTCAAGAAATGATATTTAAGCTCAATGTGCTTAGTTCTAGCATGCAATACCGGATTCTTGGAAATATTTATTGCACTTGTGTTGTCACAAAATATGTTCACCGGTTCAGATATAGGTACCTTAAAACCTTCCAATACATGCTTCATCCAAATTTCTTGAGTGAAGTTCATAAATGCTGCTACATATTCTTCTTCAGTCATAGATTAAGAAGTACAACTCTACTTCTTACTTATCCATGATACTAATTTTCCACCAAGAAAGAATGCTCCATCGGTTGTTCTCTTTCTGTCATCGACATTGCCTCCCCAATCGGCATCAATATATACCTTGAGAGTATAGTCACCATTATATGGATACACAATCCATAATCAATTGTTCCTTTCAGATATCTAAGAATCTTTTTAATAGCTACCAAGTGAGATTCTCTTGGACATTTCTGAAAATGAGCAACTATGCCCACTGCATGAGCAATATCTAGTCTGTTGTGCACCACATAGTGAAGCTTATCGATCATTGACCAATACTCCTTTTCATTCACGAGTGTTGAATCATCTTCCTTAGTCAATTTACAGCCAATCACCATCTGTGTACCAACCGGTTTGCTTTCCTCCATGACAAAAGTCGTCAATACCTCTTTGACATACTTGGACTGGGTAATAAAGATACCCTCTGTCATTTGTTGAATCTGTAACCCAATGAAGAGCTTTATTTCTCCTATCAGAGACACCTGAAACTCTTTCTTCATTTCATCTACAAACGCATGACTCATTCTATCATCTCCTCCAAAGATTATGTCATCCACAAACACTTCACAAATCAGAATATGATCACCTTCTGATTTCAAGTAGATGTTGCTATCTTCACTTGTTCTTTGAAATCCAATATTCACAAAATGAGAGTGTAGTCTTTCATACCATGCCCTAGGTGCTTGTTTCAGTCCATACAAGGCTTTGTGTAATCTACACACCATGTCACTATCTTCTGATAAGGCAAACCCTTCTAGTTTCTCTATATACACTTCTTCTTCTAGGATTCTATTCAGAAAAGCAGACTTCACATCCATCTAATAAACCTTAAATCCCTTAAATGCTGCAAATGCAAGTAGCATTCGAACACCTTATAATCTAGCCACAGGAGCAAAAGTTTCTCCATAGTCTTCTTCTTCCTCCTGAGTGTATCCCTTGCATACAAGCCTAGCCTTATTTCTGACAACTGTGCCTTCTTTGTTCAACTTATTTCTGAAGACCCATTTGGTACCTATGACATTTTTATGTTCTGGTCTGGGAACCAAAGACCATGTTGCATTCTTTTCTATCTAGTCTAGCTCTTCTTACATTGCTTTAATCTAGTCTTCATCTGTAAGAGCTTCTCTTGAAGTCTTGGGTTCTAATTCAGAAATCATGCAAGAGTTCTCCTTCACTTTTTTTCTAGTGAGTATACCTGCATCTTTATCTCCTATGATTTTCTTTGGATCATGATGTAGCTTCACATATCTAGGAATGATTCTAGCGTGATCTGCTAGCTTTTCTTCTTCACTAACTTCTTCTTCTTCTACAGCTTCTATTGGTGCAGGAACATTGAGATCTTTACAAGTTTCTTTCTTAATAGGTTCCCAAAAGGCTATACCCGGTTCATCTTCCACTTCTTCACTGCATATTTCCTTGGGTTCCTCAGGGGATTCATCAACCCTGAGATTGATACTTTCAACAATTTTTTGTGTTCTATTGTTTTAGCACTTGAGAGCTTTGCTCTTAGTGGAATATCCTAGAAATATTCCTTCATCACATTTTGCATCAAATTTTCTCAAATGCTCACCTCTCTTGATATAACACTTGCTACCAATTACTTTAAAGTAACTCATAGTGGGAATTTTCCTTGTCCAATACTCATAAGGGGTTTTATCTTTAACTTTCTTGATGAGTACCCGGTTCATAGTATAGACTGCAGTGCTCACCGCTTCTCTCCAAAAAGTGTGAGCAACCTTTCCTTGAATCAGCATTGTTCTAGCCGCTTCAACTACAATATTGTTATTTCTTTCTGCTATGCCATTCTGTTGAGGTGTCCTTGGGGAAGATAGCTGCCTCTTAATACCATTGTCTTCACAGTACTTATTGAAATCATCAGAAGTGAATTCTCCTCCTTGATTAGTTCTCAGGCACTTTATCTTTTTACTACTTTCTTTCTCTACTAATGCTCTGAAAGCTTTGAACTTTCCAAATTCTTCAGACTTGTCTTTCAAGAATGTGACCCACATAATTCTTGAGTAGTCATCAGTAAAAATCATAAAATACCTATCTCCCTGAATAGTTCTATTTTTCATAGGACCACACAAATCAGTACGCACAAGATTGAGTAAATTTTCTGCAGAGAAAGACTTACCTTTAAAAGTTGAGGAAGACATCTTCCCAAGTTGACATTCTCTGCACAAAGAATTCTCAGGTTTGTTCAGCAATGGTAATCCTATTACTGCCTTGATCTTACTATCTTTAACAATGTTGTCAAAGTTCATATGATAGAGTCTCCTATGCCATATCCAATTGTCATCAAACTTATCCATTAGACACCGACTTATCTTGGCGTTCAACTGAAATGGTTTCCTTTGGTCTTCTTGCCAGTGGCAATAAGTTCACCATTCTTTCCACTTATACTGCAAACTTCATCTTTGAATTCTAGAACTAGTCCTTTGTCATTCAACTGAGCAACACTCAATAGGTTATGCTTAAGACCTTCTACCCAGTAGACATCATCTGCACTACTCTTTCCATTCAGTGAGATGGATCCTTTACCTTTTACCAAGCATAGTGCATCATTTCCAAATCTGACAACACCTCCATCATATTCTTCCAGAGACAGAAACTTTCTTCAGTCACCATTTATATGATGTGAACAACCACTATCAATTATCCACTCATTGGAGTTGTCAATGCGAGAGACAAGAGCTTTCTTGTTGGATACTTCTTCCTTTACTGATACAAACACTATATCTTCATTTTTCTTCATCCTCTGATTCTTCATCAGTGACACCTTTTGTTAGGTCCCGGAGGCAACTCAAAGGGGGGGGGGTGAATCAGTTGTCAAATAAATTCAAACCAAAACAACTGAACCAACTTAATTCTTAATATCGGTAAACCAGATTAATATGTCGGTAGACAGTTTTAACAGTTAATTGCTATACCGGTAAGGATTAGTGCATGAAACATAAAGATAAAGTCATCCACAACACATAACACCAATATTTGAACATGGAAACCCTGTAAGGGGAAAAACCACGGTGGGAAACCTTACCCACAATCAGATGATACTATTGCAGATAGTAAGTGTACATAAATGGGGTCTACACATGCAGAAAGGCCAAGCGCCTAGAGCTCACTGCTCAATCACAAAATGGGAGTCACACTGACTACAGTTGGATGCTTAAATCCAATAAGAATGTACTGCACAAAATAACTTCTTCATATGTTGGATTTAGTACCAGTGTAGTTCTGATTATCTTCACAAAAACCCTCCTTCGATCTTCAAATGATGTCTACGTGTATAGCTCTGCTTATTCTCACATATACCTTCACACAATCCTTTTTCACATTCCACATTTGATCTTACAAATAAGATCTTACATTTATACCATAACCTAAGACCAATTTTAGTAGGTCGGCTCTACAAGATATTACAATAAAAACATTTTACAAACAATACAATATCCAATGCAAGAACCAATTCAACATGTCGTCTTAATGCATTTACAACAATAATTAATCATCTCCATAGCATGTCATGCTGATCTAGAAAAGATAAACCAGCCGGTGTAACCCTGGACCTATTTGCTGGTAACAGCAAATATGCAAATATGAATATACCAATAAACAAAACTCTAGGACAAAGTGTCCACATGATGTCTTTGACATTACCAAGTGTTTTTGATATCATTCCAAGTGTCGGTGATCATTATATCTTGCCTGTGTACCAGATACTGGTGACTGTGCATGAGTCACTTGCTTGCCGGTGAATGTTGTTGATTCTCCAAAGTGCCAGAGTTGATAAGTGTTTAGTAGGTGTTGACATCAATGACAAAACCATACCAAAATACCAACAATCTCCCCCTTTGGCATTGATGGCAACACAAGATGGATAAACCATCAAAGTGCCAAAACAGAAATGCCAAATACCAAAAACCAACAATCTCCAAAAAGAGATGTACAGAGAGTAATAATCTCTCCCAAACAACAATCTCTCCCTCTGGGAGAAACATGTGTTTCCGTTGTGTTTTTCAAAGTTTTTCCATACCAATCTCTCCCCCTTTGACATAAAGTGCCAAAGTTAGAAAAAAACCAAGTTCATATACAAAATACCAATCAATTCAAAATACCAACTACTCCCCTTGAGAAGTAGCTTCCCATCAAAGCCAGAATACAATATTTCTCTGTTAATTCTTCCAGTTGATGACAACCATCAACTTCTTAAGTCTCTACCATTGGGGTATGACCCCAAGCTGATCTCTGAGATATTCAAAAGTCTCCTTAGGCAGAGGTTTAGTAAAGATATCTGCAATCTGCTCTTTAGTATTCATATAAACTAGTTTTATTTCCTTTGCTTCAACTTTTTCCCTTAGAAAATTCAGTTTGATAGAAACATGTTTGGTTTTAGAGTGTAATACCGGATTTTTAGATATATCAATCGCTGCAGTGTTGTCACAATAGATAGTAATAGGTTCCTTGCATTTTACCTTTATGTCTTTCAACATTTTCTTAAGCCATAGTACCTGTGTATAGTTAGTTGTTGCTGCAACATATTCTGATTCTGCTGTTGATAAAGATGTACAACTTTGTTTCTTACTCAACCAAGAAACTAATCTATTTCCAAGAAAGAATGCTCCGCCAGTGGTGCTTTTTCTATTATCCACATCTCCTTCCCAATTTGCATCTGTGTATGCACATAATTCAAAGTTTTCGTCTCTAGGATACCATAATCCAAGATTTATAGTGCCTTGAAAGTACTGAAAAATCCTTTTTACTGCTAATTCATGATTTTCTCTAGGATTACTTTGAAATCTTGAAACAATACATGCTGCATTCATAATATCACGTCTAGCTTGTGTCAAATACAGTAAACCTCCTATCATAGATTTGTATCTAGTTGGTTAACAGGTGTAGATTCATCCCTTTGTGATAATTTGTCATTTGTTGTCATAGGTGTGCTTACCAGTTTAGAGTTCTCCATCCCAAATTTCTTCAATAACTCTTTTAAGTACTTAGATTGACTCAAGAATATACCTTTATCAATATGTGAAATTTGTAATCCTTAAAAGAATTTTATTTCTCCAATCATAAACATTTCAAATTCTTGTTGCATTTTAATAGAAAATTCTTTACATAATCTATCTTCTCCTTCAAAGATTATATCATCAACAAATACTTCTATAATCAAGATGTCATCATTAGTTACTTTATAATATAAATTGATGTCTGCATTTCCTTTAGTAAAACCAATCTTCAAAAGATACTTATCCAATCTTGCATACCAAGCTCTTGGATCTTGCTTTAATCCATACAAAGCTTTTCTTAACCTGCAAACCATATCATTGTCATCTGTCAAAGAAACTCCATCAGGTTGTTCAATGTAGACTTCCTCTTCAAGATCTCCATTCAAAAATGCACATTTAATATCCATTTGATAAACTTTGTAGTTCTTGTGTGCTGCAAAAGCCAAAAATAATTTTACTGCCTCAATTCTAGCTACCGGTGCAAAGGTTTCATTGTAATCAACTCTTTCCTTCTGAGAATATCCCTTACACACTAGTCTTTCTTTATTTCTGACAACCTTACCATCTTCATTAAGTTTGTTTCTGAATACCCCTTTTGTTCCAATTACATTTTTATCTTTAGGCCGAGGAACTAATGTCCAAGTGTTATTTTTCTCAATTTGTTCTAATTCTTCTTCCATAGCTTTAATCCAAAATTTATCTTCACATGCCTCATTAACAGATGATGGTTCAATTTGAGAAATAAGACATACCTCTTCATTTTCCAATATTCCTCTTGTCATAACTCCTTTAAACTTGTTTCCAATTATCTGATCTTCAGAATGATTCAGGCTTACATAGCGGGGTGTCTTTGTTTGTTGTGGTTTCTCAGTTACTGTGGAATCCTCAGATGATACCGGGGTAACTGGATCTTCATTCTATACCGGTGGATTTAGAGTAGGTTCATTTGTCAAAAAATTTGTTGCCAGTTCAGAGTCTATATACCTTGAAGTTCATCTGAATTGTTCATCAATCTTTTGTTAAAACATCTATATGCCTTGCTCTTAGATGAATAACCAAGAAATATTCCTTCATCACTTCTAGGATTAAATTTGCCAATATACTCATCTCTTCTGATATAACATTTACTTCCAAAAATTTTTAAATACTTAAGAGTAGGAGTATTACCAAACCATAGTTCATGAGGGGTCTTACAGGTTTCACCTTTGATGTGAACTTTGTTGAATGTATAGACCATTGTACTCACTGCTTCTCTCCAATATGCATGTGGTAGGTTTGCTTCTGATCCAAGATAGTTATGTTTTTCCTTTCAACAACTCCATTCTGTTGTGGTGTCTAAGGTGTTGATAGTTGTCTTCTGATTCCATTCATTTCACATAATGTATTAAATTCCTTAGATGTAAATTCTCCTCCTTGATCTGATCTTAGACATTTTATTTTCTTACCGGTTTCATTTTCAACCATTGCTTTGAATAGTTTGAACTTTCCAAGTGCTTCTGATTTTTCTCTAAGAAAAGTAACCCAACACATTCTAGAATAGTCATCAATTATTAGCGTGAAATATCTGTCACCTTGTAAGCTTTTAGTTCTAGCTGGACCACATAAATTAGTGTGAATCAAATCAAGAGAATTATTGGATTTTTCTAGAATACTTTTGAAACTAGCTCTAACTTGTTTTCCAAATTGACATTCCTTACATACTGTATTATGAGGTTTGACAATTTTAGGTAAACCTCTACACTAATACATTTGGGGTTAAATTCCGATGGAGGTTTCCAACAGATAAGGAGCATTGTGTGAAAATTTGGATTTCTTTTTTTAAAATGCCCATGGCCGTCGGAATTCGAATGACCTATGCCCGTGTTCATCAGAATTCTGACGACCTCGGGCATTTTATTAAAAAAAAAAAGCACAACGCATTTTCATTTTGAAAGCACAAGCGGTGACCATCTTGCCTCCCTTCCCCTCCTGCTGGAGCAATCTCTGCACAAGCAAGGTAAGGTTTTTTTTTAATTAATCCATTTTGTGCATTCCTGTGATCTTAGTAATGTATTTTATCATAGGTTGAAAATGATAGGCTGGGGATTCTTTCAAAATCATAATTCCCCTCCAATTTCTTGCTATATTTCGATTGGCCTGCAAAGGTGGAGTTCAAATTGTTTGAGACCATGCCATTATTTACTTCTCCTCACCACAAATCGGCTGGGTAATACTTTTGGTATTCATTTGTTTGTTTTCATTTCACAGTTCCTGCAAATCGTGGCAGATATATATATATATAGTATCGATCTTTTATTGCTTAATTTATCAATGTTGTCTCTGCTCTAAATTAAACCCAACCAAATATGCCTTGATTATTTTTGTTTAGCACCAATCTAGCGAAGTACATGGGCAGGGATAGATTTGGTTTGTTTGAAGGCTTAATCGGTACCCATGAGGGTAAATTCGCACCCTCCATATCTCCCTTTTTGAAACCCTACGTCCTGAATCTTGTTGGACAAGAACCGGCCTATATTCCAATGCTCTCTCGATTATGCTTTGATGGATGTCCATACCTTGTTTGAAAGCTCCTATTTTGGCACACGTAGGGAGGATGCTGGCAAACGTTTAATTATTTTCTATATGTCTATAAAAAAATTCTTTCATTGTCAAGGTAAGGTTTATTTATCAACAATAAATATGAGAAAACATTAGTGTAATCTCTGAGACAGTATCCAAAAGAGTAGGGTATAAATGAGGGAGAGATGAATGTCAAGACAAAACAAACACTAGTAATGATGAATTCTTATTAAGACAAATCAAAAGCCATAATCAGAATTCTTGACCAAAGACAATATTTATGGAATCTTAGAGGGGCTCGTGGAAGTTGCAACTCTAAAAGTTTGTAATAGAAGTTTGTAATGGAAACAAGTGCATGGACCATTAGCTACCAGCATGATAGTTTCTCACACCTATTAAGGAATAGTCTCCACTCTAGAACCAAAGGTTTCACATGGACAAACATCCTAACATGAGGAATTTGTACCATGAAGAGGGCAAATTAGTAGTCCATTGTAAAGAGCCATTACTACAAGTAAGAGTGCAAAAGTGACAATATGAGAATAAGGATAGTATGTCATATTGTCATGTATTTTTGTGACGGTATAGAGAAAACTCTAACAAGAGCAAAAGAAAAAGCAATTTCCTAGAAGCTTTCAATTAGCTGGCATATCAATAGTACGGTCCAAATCTTAATGAGCAAGGATCATGCTAGTGACAATCGTAGACTTTGAGGATGTTCCATAAATGGAGGTCAATAAGCTATAGAAAGACAATAATGATCATCCAAAAACAAGGTTTATAGAGTCCATCAGATAGAGACAACCAAAGACAACCAAACAAAAACAATGACACAAGATTCAATTGAAATCGCCTTTTTTCATGCAATCACATGATACAGTGCAACCATCTAAAAACAATGATTAATGACAGCCAAGTTGTTGTAGACAATGAAGATACCTAAAAGATATTATATATTGAAGAAAACCTATAGAAAGGACTTACAAGATTAGTCCTATGACTATTGAGATAAGAGCACATCAAGTGACCAGAAGAAAAAAACATATTATTTGTTGAGTCCATTGGCCTTTAGGAAGGTACGAATCATAACCATTCTCAAAACATCACTCATCATTTCAAAAAAAATCTTTACATTTTCTATTGTAGGAGCAGCTATATGTAGTATTTTGCTTTTAGTTTTAACATCTTTTCACCTTGTGCCAACCAAATGATAGAGAATAAGGAGTGATTGAATCAAAGTTGACATAAAAAAACTGGTTAGAGTAATTTATGGGTCTAATTATGGATCATGTTGTCTATTTCCATGCACTATTGAACTTATTTGGATGCATTGTGATTATTTTAATTTTGAAGTTATAAATAAATTATGTTTGTACCTTAGAAAGGGTAACTCCAATTGATGTTTGGGTAGTTTATTTGAAAACTTATGGTGATTATTGCCCTATGTTATGTAATGGAGTTATTTTTACACTAAGTAATTAACTAGAAAAATGAATTTGTATTGTTGTACAAGTATGATGAAACCATGCTTGTGTGTTTACATGTTTGTGCATCCTATTGAGAACCAACCTCGTTGTTGAGGAACTCAATAAATGTGGTGTTAAGTAGAAGAATGGAAAACTCAAGAAGCTATGGTGACATATTGTGGCATTAGTAGGGATTATCTCTATTGACCACACCTTTCAAAGATAGTATCCCCTAGTTCTCCTCATAGAATGGACCATTGGATGGCTCATAGTGGTATCCTATCCTACATTTATCTTGATGGCATTGCCGATAATTGGTATGTGGTTCTTGGTGCGGGTTTCCTCTTACCCTATTATCTTATTTATATCTTTGTTCCAACATGTGGAGATTGATTTTTGTCATGCTATGATGATTTTCATGTTTGCATGTGTTTTGACATTATGCAAATAGATATGATGTCACACCATACTTATGTTTTGATATAGTGTAGGTGATGGTTACATGTTGTTGATGGTAGCGATTTGGGTTCAAAGACACAATTCCACACACACACACAAATATTTGAAGATGCATTCTATATTATTCCTTCTTAGTGGCGATTAGTGTTGGAAGATTTGCACACATGTAGAGAGGAACTCATGTTAGATACAATAGGTTGTGTTTGATAACATATGAATGTGCCTCATGATGTATACATATAGCTTTGGTGTGTGACATGCATGCACATTTTTTCATAAGACACATTGCTATGTGGCATGTACCCTATGCATGTCTTCTTTGTGAGGCACGTTGCTATGTGCAATGTGGCCCTAGGTGTGTCTTCTCTATGAGGTGTATTGCCATGATATGTTAGGATTTGTAGTGTACAGGCCACAAATGCATGCATGAGGGACTATTATTATAGTCATGTTTTTCGGGCATGTAGCCTAGGCATGTCTTCTCCATTAGGTACATGGCCATGCCATGTGGGAGTTTTTGTGTTCATGCCACAAATGCACACATGAGGGACTATTATTGGAGTCATGATGAATCTTCACTCTATTTAGCCATAATTTCTAGTCGTATAGTTATGTAATGTGCACTTTTAAGGATTGTGAATTTTCCTTCAATTATTGAGGATCTCTCATCTTTGTTGCATAGGCCAACAATTTTATTTTATCTTGTTTGAATTAGTTTAATCACTATTGTGAGTTTTCTCTATTGTGTAGTTATTGTGGCTATGTTTGATTTGCTATTGGAATTGAACACATTTATTTGACTTATTATTGTTACTATTTTTTCTTTCTTTCAATATTTATGATCTTTGGTAGTTTAGTGAAACTCTTGCTATTTTTAAATGTTGCCTTCTTTGTTGTGATGTGATTCCTCACCAAGATCGACATAGATAACCTTGGATGAGTGTATGTAAGGAATCAAACATTGGGAAAATTTGAGGATAGGGGTAAGTGTTTGTTGTATGGGTAGCTACGATACACTTGTACATTCTTAGTGATTATTGATGGCTATGTCTTGGAGCTAGCTAATCCCATTAAACAAACAAGGGGGAAGTCATACATAATCGTATGGATCCTCCCTAGTTGTGTGTGGATTCAAGACCATCATTTAATATGGTTCTTGGTTACTTTGTGAGACCATGGCATCCTCTTAGACCAATATGTGAGCCTTGTATTGTTATCCCTGCATTGTGGATGAATAAGTGTATGTTAAAATAAATGCTTTGCTTAGAATACTCAAAAATGTCTCTCAGAAAGTCTGCAACAGGCAAACTTTTAGTAAGAATTTGCAGACACAATGCTCAGAAATTCACACAATCAGCTACATTAAATACGTTCTCTATTAAGTTCAATGGTTCTGGTTCGATTTGCAATTTTTGTGAAGCTTTTGCACTGAAGTTTCCATAGCCTGATTTTTTTGCTTGTGAAGAAAGACCATGTCAGATAATATCAACGAAGAACAAAATAAGGAGTTGCTAGATTATGGTCTAACTTGAAAAGAAAAGGTGATGGGAAATGTTATTGTCCCTGCAAAATTTGTAAGGGCTTAAAGACTAGAAGACTTCTAATCAAAACAACTAAGAAACATTGTAAGTAGCATGGTCACATTGAAGGGGGACATGATTATCATCCACTGGTAAGTTCATTATATCATTTTAACAAATTATATACATAAGAAATCACTTGATAATGAGATCATGATCACGGTTTATTTATGTATATCAATTTTATATAGGTGGAGCACCCTGGGGCACATGGTATGGATCAACAAAACCCTGAAAATATGTTTTTTGAAGTGGAGGAACATGGAGGTGTGAATATCGAAGCTGAAGATAATGATCCCATGGAAGATGACGATCATGCACCAGAAAACACAATTGAAGATGATGGTACAAATACATTGATCCATGACACATTTAGTACTAGCATAGCTGATCATGATGATCAGGATGACCTTGATGTTCATAATTTACCTCTTCTTGAGAAGGAATATGAGCCCCTTTACAAAGGCTCCCAAACAACTCTTCTCTCTGTTGTATTGTTGTTGGTGAACTTGAAGGTTATGAATGGTTTATCCAATATAACAATCTCACGGATGTTAAGGTGTGTCATACATATCATTACAGTTAATAAATGGTGAATCATGTACCATTAATATTCTTTATATTAACACCTCAAACTTTTTTTTTTGCTATAGATTGATAGGTGAGTTTTTCTTACCACCATGAAATATTCTACCTCGCTCATACCGAGAATTATCTGCCATTATGAAAGATATTGGAATGGAGTATCAAATAATAGATGCTTGTCCCAATGATCATATTATATATCATAAACAACATGAATTTGGAACAAAATGCCCTGAATGTCATATCAGTAGATATCGAACATATCAAATAACAAAAAAGGTGCCTCGCAAGGTTCTTCGTTATATTCCCATTATTCCACGTATGCAACGATTATTTAGGTGCACTAGCTTGGCACAATTTATGGATTACCATGCATGCAATAGAAGTCGAGATGACATTATTCGAATGCTTGCAGATGGTTCAGCATTTATGGACATAGAGGAAAAGTGGCCACACTTTAAAGAAGAACCTCGTAATCTCAGGCTTTCATTGGCAGCGGATGGTGTCAATCCATTTGGAGAGTTGAGATCTGTTTACTCAGTGTGGCCTATTTTTGTTATCAACAATAATATTCCTCCATGGATGTCAATAAAGAGGGAGCACATAATGTTGGCAATGATTGTTCTAGGTATTTTATCATTTAATAGTCATCTACATTTAATTATAAATATTGCAGTAAAATGGTCATAATAATTATGTAATGTTTTTGTTCATTCCACTAGGCAAGTACCAAGTTAAAGATATGAATGTATATATTGAGCCTCTTATCGATGCGTTGCTGGAGTTATGGAATGGTGTGACCATGTATGACATCTCTAGACCAATAGGACAAAGACAATTTCAATTCCATGCAATGCTTGTATGGAAAATACATGATGCCCCAGGGCTAACACATTTTTATGGTACGTTATAGTGTTCAAGTTGTGCATGATAATTATAATTATAAAAATTAACAGATTTAATAGAATTATACATTATCTTGTAGGTCTTCAAACAAAGGGAAAATTTGCATGTCCAGTTTGTGGTCCAAAGATGAAATCCCATCATTCAAAAAGTTTAGGAAAGCCGGTGTTTGATGAGTATAGGCACTTCCTTCACAAAAATCATAAGTACCAGAATACTAAAAAACATCTTTTCAATGGGAAAGAAGAGACTACATCAAAGCCACGAAGAATGACTCCTCACTTATGGAGGTTGGAATATAATAAAATTAATTGTCAAGGTAATGTCATTCCATCTAATGGTTTATGTTTGGAATTTGAATTTTTCTATCGTGTTTTGTTTACTGATGATGTAATTGATGATATTGAAGGTCATCAAGGCATGGATGACCACCTTCCAAAGGGACAAAAAAGTTATCCCAGACAATTCAGTAGGTTGCCTTACTACGAGCAGCTACAAATTGTGCATTTGTTTGATACAATGCATATTAGAAAGAATATAACGGAGACATTATGGAAAATATTGGATGGAAGGTGTGACAAAGAAAAAATTGTCAAAATTTGTAGTGACATTGTGGAATCCAATCATGCAATGAAAAATATCATTCAATTAAATAGCAATGGAGATCAGATTAATATAAGTGCCCTTCCTTGGTTATTAATGGAGTAGCAAAGCAATTCTATAAAAGAAGTCATACAAAAAATTTGATTTCCCACAGGATTTGCTGCGAACATAAACAATCTCATATCAAAGAAGAGTGAATTTGGGCCAGGGATGAAAATGCATGATTGGCATACCTTCATTAAGGTAATTCACGTTCTTGTGTATTTACTATATATTTGTATAGTGCACATGTACTTTTCATTGTATTATGTTAGAAAACAATGAAAAGATCATTTTATAATTGTTGCAGTACATTCTACCTCTATCTCTCCTAGACCACTTCGACAATAATATCAAGCAAGTCATATATGATCTTGGAAAATACATGAGGTAAGTAGTGATGTTTGTTCAATTTGTTGTATAGATATTATATTTGCCATTTGTTTTACTTGTTAATCAATATATTGTATTTTATTTTGTAAAGTCTCGTTTATATATTTTTGCATCTTCAATCTCTTTAATTAGGTGGTTGTCATCTAAAGAAATCCACAAGGAAGATATAAAATATTGGAAGAGAAAAATCCCTCATCTAATGTGTGAAATGCAAAAGTGTCTACCTTCAACTTTTTTCAATGCACAAGAACACTACCTCATACACCAAGTTGAGGAGATTGAATTGTGTGAACTTGAACACACTAGGTCAATGTGGATGGTTGAGAGGCACTTGAAATTTTTGAAGGCTTTGGTTCGACAAAGAGCACATCCTGAGGGTTCTATGGTGGAGGGATATATGGTATACCAAACTATGGTGTACATTACTGAATATCTTCCTAAGTTTGTAGCAAAAATCCACGTAGATTGCATTTGGGATCCCAACCCCATTAATAAATTTGAAGGGGAGCACTTGATGGGGAAAGGTAGATTGAAGAAAGTGAGAGGTAATTATAAGATGTTATTGTAGTAAATTAATTCTTCATCTTCTAAATAAATCAGTTGTAAGTGGTCTATTAATTATTTGTACAGTTGGTCAGGAGTGAGATGCACTACATTTGTATATTGCAAACAATCTTGATTGGATGATGGTGTGGATTGAACGATGTCAACATTTTGGTCGCACATTAACATGGGATGGTGTCGCTTCATTGGTTAAAGAAGCTCATCGTAATGGAGATTCCAATGTTACACAAAGGGAGATTGATTTAGCATATGGTTTAAGAGATCAACAGGTACGTATAATTTTATTAATCACCTGTATGTTTATCAACTCATGATGCAATAATTTTAATATGTTAGACATATTGTAGGTCAAACACTACAAGGATATGTGTTGCAATGGTCATAAATTTGGCATCAAACAGTTGGATGACACGAAGAAAACTTGTGATTCTGGGATAACTGCAGTCTTTGAGGTGACCAATATTTCATCTAGAAACGACATACATCCTCAAGTGTCTCAAAATTGATACTATGGCATTTTGGATGATATACTTGAGTGTGACTTTAATTCCTTCAAATTAGTTTTGTTCGTCATCAAATGGTATAGGCTACGACTGAATATAAATGATCCTGATAGAACTGTTATTGAACATGATAATGGATTTACAATGGTTAATACAAGGTCATTTGAATGAGTTGGGGATGAGCCCTATGTTCTTCCAAGTCAATGTGAGCAGGCATTTTACTCAGAGGTTCCACATAAACCAGGTTGGTCATTTGTTGTTAGACATGATCCAAGAGGAAGGTTGATAATGTATAATGTGATGGAAGAAGAAGATACCAAAGAAGTAGAAGATGATATAGATGATCACGATCGACAGTTACTCGATGATGTTCTTGATGGAAATGTACATGAAGAAGAAGCTGATGATGATGATGGTGCTGCTGTTGATGATGATGGTGATGGTGATGGTGATGGTGTTGGTGATGGTGATGATGATGATGATGACGAACACAACGAGGAGGAGGAGGAGGAGGAGGAGGAGGAGGAGGAGGAGGAGGAGGAGGATGATGATGATGATGATGATGATGATGATGATGATGATGATGGTCATGATGATGAGTTGGATGAAGAAGAAGAAGATCAATGACATGAATGAAATATATGAGATGCGATTATTATATTATCTATTTAATATTGATATCTTGATAGAAATTGATTTGACTTATATGGTTACATAATAATTCATATGTTTTGAATTCTAATGCCATTACTTAATTAATTCATGATGCACCTCTAGCTATGTGATAGATGGTGATTTAAAATACATATGTGATGGATTACATGCTTATGATGATACATATGACATTTTTTGAACTTTGTGTTTATTTATGCAATGTAGACTACTTATTAGCTATGTGATGGATGGTGATTTATGATACATATGTGATGGATTACATGTTTATGATGATACATATGTGATTCTTATGATGCTCAATTACATATATTATGATACATATGTGATGCTTATGATACTTATGATACTGCAGTATTTATTGTTTATCAAATTACAAATGTAATGCTTGTGATGCTCAATTGTTGGTGCAGGAACTTGAACCCCTTTGACGAGGATCCTACATAGTCTCATGGATCGACAGGTATAAGTCAATACACCTTATAGAAATAATACATTTTTTAAAAATTACAAGAAAAACAAACTTCCTCAATTTTTCAAACCTCAACATTAGCAGCAAATCTAATACAGTTATCAACACTTGAGGCCCCAGTTGGACTTACTCAAATTTTAATCTCAACATCAACTTTATGGCCGACTTCTTCATCAATATTACCCTCATTTGCAAAATATCTCTCTCATTACCAACTAACTCTCTCATTTGATGGTGCACAGGTATCACCAAATAGGTATTCATCAGATGTGTCTTCCTCAAGTGAGGGAAATGTAGGAATAGAAGAGGAAAGTGAGACATGTAGTAGATCTCAAATAGGGAGATCAACTAGAGGTCAAAAGATTAGAAGAAAATTCAATAAATGCATGGAATTTTTTCTTGCTCAAGGGGGGTCATGTTCTTATGATGATGAGACCAAAGGTGACATTGAGGTGCCCTTGAGGTACAAACATCTACTAAAACAATGTGTACCCAAGGAACTTCCTCCAATAAACATTGATTTTTGTGTTAATGAGAGGATATATTGCATAGCACCTTTGTCGTTACATGGTTTGGGCCTATTTTCCATGAATAGCATAAAGGTCTATTACAACAAAGTTGCTGAATTGATGGAGTTTGTTGGACCTTGTTACAATTATAATGATTGGATGCAGATTGTTCGATATAAAAAAAGTATGCGTAGGTATGCATTGTCAACCAATTATATACAACAAAAAGATAATGATCAAAGTAAACAAATGGATGTATACATTGATGGAAGGCCAAAAGCAACAGGGAATATTGCAAGTTTTATAAATAGTACACGACCTAGGTCAGCTAATAAGCAACCCAATTGCATATTTGAGGCATGTGAGGGAAATTGTGTGTTTGTATGTGTGATAAAATCAATAAGTGCAGGGGAAGAGCTGCTAATCGATTACAATTTGAATCGTATAGATACAAACAAAGTTACTATCATGGGGGTGGTACATACTATATATATACCATTTAAGCCAACTTCCAATTAATGAATCCAATAAACAGTTGTATTATTAAGTTTTTTTGCTAAGTCTATTGGTTTCATTTTGCTAATGTTTTTATATTTTTTCTTTGTCATAGGGTCACATGGATCCATCACATAGCACAGATAGGGGTGTAGGTCCCGACACTTCTACGGAGCAGGTAAACCTCATTGTAAATGTACGAATTAGATAGAAGCAAACTGTTACATTATGATCTTTTCTTGAGTGTTTTGAAGTAATTTTGATAGTGTTAATTATATTCTTGTCACAGAGGGATGTTCGGGATAAGGGAAAGGAACCTGCAGTACCTCAGCACCTCCATAGGGATGTGGGGCGCTCAATAGTGTTATGTGCTGATGACATCACACTTAGCACAAACTCTATGCAATTTTTATAAAAGAATATTAGAAAAATTAGGCAAGAGATTGTTGATTTGGCAACCATAAGTCCTCAAACTGATGAGATAACAAAGAGGGTGCCACTATTGTTGACGATAATGGAAAACTTGCAAGTAAGCAGTAATGAAAGATTTAATCATAAAAAAAGTTCAATAATGGTTTATATTTTTATCTCTTTTATGTCATTAACTAAAATATGTATGTTTTGTTTTCACAAAAATTTATAGGGCCTCATCATCCTGGTGGCGATGATCAGGGTATTGCGAGTAGTTTAGGTGATGACCATGTTCTATATATTAAAACCACTCCTTTGAACTTGTGAACTTGATTTTTTAATGTCTTACATATTTAATGTATTACTCTTCAGGTGCTGACATGGGTCCGAGGTCAAGCCCAACTATATTGCCGACTGCAATGTTGGCAACACATAGCATGCAGACATCATCTATTGCACCAGCTCATGTTGACCCGCCCACTGGTGGTAGATCCCTCTTTTTCTCTCTATTTCATTATGTGTTTATTAACCTTGAAGTGTTCTTTCTTGGAGGCATTTCATAGTGGATTCATTTACTGTGGCAGGAGATGCACATGAGGATGCACCAGAGGCGAGTACTACTGATAACATACCATCATTTCCTGGATCTTCTCGTATTGCTAGTACGGGAATGTTGCATGCCACATTGGTGGTGAGCGACGAAGAATCGATTCCCTTGAAGATACAAAAGGTTCTAGGTACTTTAAAAATATTATTATATATACTCTAATTGTAATTTACTTACTGATCACTCATTTTGGACTAATGATCCCATGTTTTTTTGCAGGAAATGATATTTTTTATAAAAATCTTAATGACATTTCATTGCAGATATTTTGGCCCACCATACATAAAAGGTGGAACATCATACGTGAACTAACCCTTATCCACTAATTTGATTTCATATCATTGCTAGAATAATTTTCCTTTTATCCATTTCTTGAACTATATCAAAGGTAGCTTCAGTTTCTTTCTAAATCTAACAGGTTTGTTTTTTCTTTAAAGGTGGAATGACCAAGAAAAAAAGTTAAAAGATGAACTCACAAACCGTATGGTAGGGTTGTTTGGAAATGACACATTCGACAAGACTAAGCTCCTGGAAAAAACTGGCACATATCTAAAGTATGTGAGGGACCAATACAGGACACATTTAGAGAAGAACGTAAAGTATGAGCATCCCCCCATGATTCTAGAGAGGGAGTGGAAGGACCTGATTTTGGATGCAAAGGAGAGAATTGAAAGGAAAAAAGGAAATACACCACTAGATGCCAGAAGAAGGTATGTGATACTATTAGGAATGTGAATATGTACTAATTATTCATTATATTTATATAATCTAACATATTTCAAACTTTTCATAGATTGAGTGACACGTCAAAGGCAACCAAGGCAAGACAAGAAAAGCATGGGCAACACAAACTTGACTCTGGTGGTTATATGAAACTTGCCGCACGAATTGTAAGAATCATTAAATTAAGTATCACATCAAAATATTTATAAATTGTAAACAATTTTTTTTTTATCAAACAATACAAGCAAAATTAACAATACTAAGCAAAAATGTAGGGCTCTAAATTCCATAGAGCACCCACGGAAGATGACAAGAGAATTGGCTACCAGCAAGGCTATATAGCCATGGCTGAATGGCTATAAGAATTGAGTGGGCAAACACAAGATTTTGATGTATCTGTCACAACGGTAATTAAGCTAAATGAAAATTATTTCAAATTGAATACTTAACCAATAATATATTTGATGTTAAGTTTCAACATAAAGTGACTGTATTTTTTTTAAATAAGCAAGCAATGATAACACTATGTGTGACATTGGAATGCAACATGATAATCATGGAATAGAACCTGTACATGAAGGTCCGGATGTGCATCCTAGCAGTGGAGGTATTCATTTGCTATTCAAATTTTTTTATGTTATAATTATTAATACAATTAAACATCTTAAATTGAAAATTAGTGTAGTAATTAATGTAACCTTTATTGTTAATATTTTAGAGCATGTAGTCGGTGGTGACCAAGTGGAGCATGATCTAGGTAGACAACATCAGGTAAAGAGGACCATTGTTATTCCTTTAAACAAATTTAATTGCAATTGGTCTATTGATTAATGTAACATTTCGTATTTCAACTCTAGAGGATCTAGAGGGTGCTCAGCATGTCGAGGTTGAGGCTAGACAAAATGATGTGGAAGATGATGTGGCCCCATCAGGTAAAGAGTGTAACGGTTGTGTTCTTTAAATTAATGAAATACTTGTAACAATAATAAAAAATATTTTGAATTTAACCCAATTCTTTGTTATTGCAGAGGACCCCCCTTTGGTTCAGCATCCTCGTCCTTTGTATAGGATTAGGCATACATCAAGAGCATGAGAAGAGGGCATAACATCCACAAATGGGGGAAATGATGAAGAAACCAATGTTCCACTTAGTCTTTTCATAGCTTCAAAGAAAAAACAAAGAAAGAAATGATTGTAATCTACCTTATTTGATAATGACTAATTTTTATGTGTAATGAATGTAATTATGTGCTAATGAATGTTCATGAATGATATGTGTTGATGATTATTGATGAATGTTGTGTTTTAATGAAAGTTAATGAATTTCATGTGTTAATGAACATTATGTGATAATGAATGAATGTTATATTTTAATAATGGATAAAAGAATGAATGAATGTTAGATGTTAATGGGGAATTTAGAGTGATGTTAGGGGGGGCGGGGGGGCAAATGAGCTTCCACCTTCATGTGGTTGGCCCTGTTAAGTAGAGAATATTAAACTATTCTCGAAACAAAGTGAAGCTCAATTATAAGATGTGAAATGTTTGAAAGGTGAGAGTCCACAAACAGATGTGAAATGTTTAAGTAGGCCTCCCAATGAAGTGGATCTCATAGACACGAAGAATCCTATATAGAGAATCATTGAGAGCCCTTGAAGAAGCAAATTTGAACTTCGATGAAGCAATACATGATGGAGGAATATATTGCAAGAGGAAATCAAAGTCATTATGGTGTCATCTAGATCTGAAATGTGGTCTACTATTCAAAAAAGTAAAGATGCTTGATATGAATGTGTCCTAGTGGGGTGAATCTAGAAGACATATAATCCTATTGCAAAGAATCATGGAAAGTTCTAGAAGAAGAAACTTTTAATTTTGAAGTAGCAACATGTACAAGAGATGTTCTCATTTGTAGATGGAGTATCAAGAGGAGGATCACTAGTCCATCGACCATGTCATTGTTGTTAAATACCTACGCTTTTGTTCATAGTCACTTGGTGTAGGAATGAATTCAATGAGATAGGGTAGGAGATAGGGTATATCAGCTCTTGGGATTAGCTTGTGGATAGCTTCGGGTGCCCTATCATGTTTCTCATCCAAGCCCTATTATGGTTTAACTCCAATTATGCATTATAGATATTGTGTAGTTCACATAAAATTGAAATAGTTATGAATATATGCTATCTAAACCTAGTTGAAATGGTTGCTCTATGAATTATACTTTCAATACTTGTCTAACATCATTGCAGGTTTTATCTAACATGATTGCAGGTTTCAAAAATTATTCTAATACCCTGATGGTATTGTTTCTTCATTGGGACTACTCACATGCATTCGAGGACTGCTAAACTATCATATTCACATAATATTGTCTCAATAATAAAAAGAGAACCCTAGGTCATCTTTACCATTATATGCTTTTGATCTTGCAACTCTGCGACTGCAAATAAGATTTTAGTGAGATTCTAGGACTTCTCCTATGTTTTGATTTTTGCTTTCTCCATTGGGGCTATATTGTTCTAGGGTCTTAAACTAAGATAGTGATTGTCTCCTGTAGCTTCATCCCTAGTTGTCATTTGTATAATTTGATGCCAATAAGGACTGATATGCTTCTCCTTTCAGTGAAGTGTCATAGTTCTTTGGACTGCTCATACCATATTCTAAAATTTTATGAAAACCCTACAATGAATGACTCCTTGACTATCATCGTTGTTTGTATCTTACCATTGTGGATTTGAGTCTTGATTTGACTATATGGCTTCTCTCAATAGAAAATGGTTTAAGGCATTTGTAACTTCTAATCCATGACTTCTCATCAAGCTTTGGGATATTGAGATTGGAACAGAGATCTTATACACCATCACTAGAGATTATCAACAAGAGAAGATTCACCTATTGATCCTTTGAACTGATAATTCTTGATGTCATTTTTGACTCATCGTGCTTTGTAATGGTGATTATCTTATTTATGGCTTGATGGATATTGATCTCTCTCTCACAAGTGTTTCAACTAATCTTTGATGAATACAAACCCTTCTCTTTTGTTGAGTTCAAATATCATGAATGCATTTATTTTTCTTAACTATCCATAATGACATTTTCAAATATCTGAGACTACACTTAGGCCTGTTGTCTCTTGATTCTTCATTGGACTGTGGTTCTTTGATAGTTCTTTGTAGCTTTATTTTTGAGTGGTCACTATCTTATTTGTAGCTTTGTATTTCCTTTATGGTGGCAGACCTCATGCAATGTTTTCACCTTTAAAACCAACACTAAACCTTTCAACAACCATCTTCATAGACAGTTTGATATCAAATTGTGATACAACATTAATCATTTCACCACTGTTATCAATTATATTTTTGCATGCTCAGTGTCCATGCCTTCATTATGCTTGAGTTGATGACTACTCCAACTTTATTACTGTCAAATCTGCTTCATGATTTCTTGTATGTATATGACATAATACTAACCTATTTATCACTGCTATAGACTTTTCACTTTTTGTCATGGCATCCTTTTATCTTTCATCAAGATCTGGGGGTAAAGAAAATAATTATGACACTAAATACCTATGACCTTGCACTATGAACTACCCTTGCACATCTTCTAGAACTTCATGGGATATGGAAATACTATGATTTTGACCTTTCATAGCCTTTTGATTCTTTTTTGGGCTGCTAGATGGTTGTCTTTGATCTAACTGTAGACCTTGGTGCTTCATATTTATTGTTCTCTCTTGAAAAGACTCAGATTAGGACCTCTATTCATGCTTTGACAATGATACTTGACACTGTCATCTCCATATCATGGCCATTGTCATTCATCAAATCTCATATATTGCTGCTCTCAGTGTTATACCTATCAGTTATCCATGTTGAAGACTCTCACACACCTTCTAACACTATCTTAGACTTGGCTTTTGCTATTTAATACAACATAAGACTGTAATGAGGTTGCTTTGTCATTGATTTGACAATTTCTAATGTCTGGTAGATGTGTTTGATGCTCTCAAATTGTTCTTGAAGCTTATATGGCTTGGTTTTGATCCTTATAAGCTTTTAGACTGATTTAGGCACTATGATCTCACTGCAAATTTATCATTTATTGGTTGTTCTTTTGTTGATAGTGACATTTATCACTACTTTCATCTGAGGCAATCACTTTTTGACAGTCAAAAGGTTGCCCATCAATTAGTTTTCATTGTCTTTAGCTTCTTGAGACCTCTTATTTATTGATAGAGAAACACAATATATTCTTCAAATCAATCAAACCTACTCAATGTAACCCTATAACTTGTAATTTTCTATTGTGATTGTCTTTGTGTTTTGAATCGTAAAAAAACTCTTATCATTGTCGTTTTAATTCAAAACCCTTCTTCATTACAAGCTCTAAGTAATCTATTCCTTGCTATACTTATGATTATCTATTAATGCTATTCAAGAATTAGGGAAAACCTAGACACTATTATCAATGTCTAAACCTTCTAACAAACTACTCTACTAGTCCTTATTGTCATTGTTATTTTGGTGGAGGTTGCACTATACTTCATTTGAAACAAACAAACCATCCATACAAATCATGCTTTCTCAAAAATGTGAAATCCTAGACTAGAGTAAAGAAGATAGCTAGCCCATACATGAAATGCTTTGAATGTTCTAGACACGTAGCTACTCTTTGTTAGAATTTCCCTTCTAATTTTGCAACATGTCATGGTTCTCCTTCTACGTGGCTACCATACTGCACCTTCAACTAGAGCTTACCAAACTAAATACTAGGGTTTTCTCCCATCAAAAGTGGAGTCCTCTACCAATGAACTCAAGATCCTGATCTTTACCATAGGTTTATCTTGAATTTTGATTGACCTTAGTTAGAATGGGCATTGAATAGTCTAAGAAAACTACCTCCAAAATGTTAAACTCAAACTTCAACTCATGAATTATAAGGCCATGCAAGTTTTTATTTCTCTTTTGATGAGAGAGGGTGAGAGGAAGAGATAATGACCTGGAGAGGGTAGAGAAAGAGAAGTAGAGAGGGAGAGAAGAAGAGAGGGATGGAGAAAGAGACCTATAGAGGGGAGAGAGAAGAGATATAGTAGAGAGGGATAGAGAAGAGAGATAGAAGAGAGATACCAATGTCAATCTTTTTCTATAAATTATTTTTTTCCAAAAAATCAGCCTACTGTCAGAATTCCAACATCAAAGGGTAAAAATTCTAATAGA
Source organism: Cryptomeria japonica (assembly GCF_030272615.1). Lineage (NCBI taxonomy): Eukaryota > Viridiplantae > Streptophyta > Pinopsida > Cupressales > Cupressaceae > Cryptomeria > Cryptomeria japonica. The sequence continues at coordinate 739,570,038 of NC_081407.1, forward strand.
GGAGTGTTGTCAGATGCACAGCATCCTCGTCGGAACTCTCCTAGAGGTCATTGTAATTCTGACACAAAAGGGTTAAAATTATGATGGCCTCTAGGAGAGTTCCAACGAGGATGTTGTGCATTCGACGACACTCCTCTATCAGAATTTTTACCCTTTGATGTCAAAATTCTGATGGTAGGCCGAGATCATGATGGTATTCTTTCTGGGTACAAGCATCCATGGTGGTCATCGGAAAGGTTGGAGCAGATGTTGGAATTGTGACAACCACAAGGATAGTCAGAACTTTTGACAAAAAGTTTTCGACGGCTATTTTTGTCGGTAGTGCGACGAAATTGTGTCAGAATGACGATGATTTGCCATCAAAATTTTGACCTGAATGTACTAGTGCTAATTGCCTTAGTAGTACTAATTTTCACCATGCAATCAAAGTTTACATAACAGAGTCTCTTATGCCATAACCAACTTTCATCTATATGTGCAATCAAGCATGTCTTTTCACTGTTATTCAAATGAAAGATATTACCTCTAGTCTGATTACTAGTTGCAATCTCCAAACCACTTCTGTTCATGATTTTGCATTTGCCATTTTTAAATTGTAACTGAAATCCTTTCTCAACTAATCGACCAACACTCAAAAGATTATGCTTTAATCCTTCAACATAGTAAACATTGTCAGTGTTATGCTTACCATCAAGAGATATTGTACCCTTACCTTTGATTGAACAAGCTTTGTCATCTCCAAATCTCACTAAGCCTCCATTGTATTCTTGAAAGTTCAAGAATTTACCTTTGTCTCCTATCATATGATGTCAGCATCCTGAATCAATGATCCATTCATCCTTTACTTCAAATTCGTTACCAGGGCCTGTACTACCAGTTGAGCAGTAGGTGCCAGTTGATATTCTGTTATAGCAACAAAAACCCATCCATTGTCTATTGGATCCTCATCAGAATCATTAGTCACACCTTCATCAGCAATGCAACAAGATTTATCTTTATTCTTCTTAAATTTGTATCTCTGATATTCAGGGTTAGGCTTGTATATTCTTCTAGCTTCTTCTCTTAGTCTAGCATGTCTATCAAGGCATCTCGAAGCCATATGACCAATCTTATTGTAGTTAAAATATTTAAAGGGTGCTTTACCTTCATAATTACTTCCAACTGGACCTTTAGGCATTTTTCTTGCAAATAGTGCTTCAAGTTCTTCAAGTTCTTCATTCTCTTTCCTGCTTTCTTCAAGTTCTCTTGTATAAAAGGCTTTCCAATCAGATTTGTCCAATGATGGAGCAGATGATGTTGATGCTTTAAAGGCCAAATCTGTCTTTATAGTAGCAATGGGACCAAATTCTTCAATTTCAAAAGCTCAAAGTTTCCCAATCAATGTATCCCTAGTAACTGATATATTAAGCATTGTTCTTAACTCATTTATAGTAGTGACTTTCATTTTATATGCTAGTGGCAATCCTCTTAAAACTTTTGAAACAATTTCATCCTCACTTAAGGTTCCTCCATAACATTTAATACCCAAAACAATCTCATTTACTCTTTCCACAAAAGCAGAAATCCTTTCATCTTCTTCCATTTTCAGATGTTCATACCTGACCTAGAAGCTTTCAAGTTTTGCAATTTTGACTGTGGAATCTCCTTCATTCAATTTTTCCAAATGATCCCAAATAGCTTTAGCAATAGACCTATCTGATAGTCCCAGGATTTGTTGATCTGATAATGTGCTCAAAAGTGCTTCTCTTGCTTTGCAATCATTTTCCTCATCTTTAGTCAAGTTTGCTGGACTAGGCTGACCTTGTACAGTAGTAGTATAACCATTCTTTGTAACATCCCAAATGTCGTTCCCAATGCAATTTAGATGTGTCTCCATTCTAATCTTCCATATGCCATAGTTGGTTCCATCAAGTTTAGGACTGTCCTTCCTAAAATGGTTAGTAGACATTGGATCTCTTCAAGCTGTTAAACTTCTGCAAAAGAGGACTAAGCTCTGATACCAATTGTTAGGTCTCAGAGGCAACTGAGAGGGGGGGGGGGTGAATCAGTTATCAAATAAATTCAAACCAAAACAACTTAACCAGCTTAATGCTTAATACCGGTAAACCAGATTAATATGCCATTAGACGGTTTTAACAGTTAATTGCTATACCGGTAAGGATTAGTACATTAAACACAAAGACAAAGTCATCCACAACACATAACACCAATATTTGTACGTGGAAACCCTGTAAGGGGAAAAACCATAATGGGAAACCTTACCCACAATCAGATGATACTACTGCAGATAGTAAGTGTACATAAATGGGGTTTGCACATGCAGAAAGGCCAAGCGCCTAGAGCTCACTGCTCAATCACAAAATGGGAGTCACACTAACTATAGTTAGATGGTTAAATCCAATAAGAATGTATTGCACAAAATAGCATCTTCATATGCTAGATTCAATACCGGTGTAGTTCTGATTGTCTTCACAAAAACCCTCCTTCAATCTTCAAATGATGTCTACGTGTATAACTCTACTTATTCTCACATATACCTTCACACAATCTTTTTTTTGCATTCCACATTTGATCTTACAAATAAGATCTTACATTTATACCATAACCTAAGACCAATTTTAGTATGTTGGCTCTACAAGATATTACAATAAAAACATTTTACAAACAATACAATATCCAATGCAAGAACTGATTCAACATGTCGGCTTAATGCATTTACAACAATAATTAATCATTTCCATAGCGTGTTGTGCTGATCTGGAAAAGATAAACCTGCCAGTGTAACCCTAGACCTATTTACCAGTAACAGCAAATATGCAAATATGAATATACCAATAGACAAAACTCCAGGACAAAGTGTCCACACAATGTCTTCGACATTACCAAGTGTTTTCCATATCATTCCAAGTACTGGTGATCATTATATATTGTCGGTGTACCAGATACTAGTGACTGTGCATGAGTCACTTGCTTGTCGGTGAATGTTGTTGATTCTCTAAAGTGCCAGGGTTGATAAGTGTTTAGGAGGTGTTGACATCAATGACAAAACCATACCAAAATACCAACACCTTCATCCACAGCAACTAGGCAATTTCTTGTGTTTCCTCCTTTATATTTTCTAAACCTCTCTGGTTTGTCCTTATTGTCATTGTTAGGACAATTAACAACTATATGTCTTATCTTGTTGCAGGAAAAATATTTCAAAGGAAGTTTACCTTTATACTTTCTAGTTCCCTTTGGAAGTCTTTTAGCAAGAAGGGCTTTGAACTCCATTAGAATCTCTTCATCATCCATATATTTGCATTGTCTAGATTCATAGCTGGTACTAGCTTCTTTTCTTTTTCTGGATAGTACAATAGATGCTTTAAAGGTTGGCCCAGTCTTCTGAACACTACCATCATAGCTATTCAACTCATATGCAGTTAACTTTGCAATGATAGAGTCTAAGGATACCTTGGTTTTATCAATAGATCTTAGCTCCTTGATAGCTGGTACTCTGATTGCATAGATTGGTAACAATGATCTAAGAACTTTACTAACAACAGTGGCATCTTCAATTGTTCCACCGGCACTTTTGATATCGCCAACTACTGTCTTAATCCTAATACCATACCGCTGAATGGTCTCACCCTCAACCATCCTCATGTCTTCAAATTTTCCTCTAAGGATCTCTTCCTTAGCTTTCTTTACATGTTCATCACCACCATAGATGGTTTATAGTGCTTCCCATACCTCCTTAGGTGTGTCTTTGTCTTGAACATCAATAAACTCAATATCTGATAGGCTGCTGATAAGAGCTTCCATAACTTGCCCATTTTCCTGGATTTCTCTCTTCTAATCATCAATCAGAGTGCCAGTGGGAGTCACAAAAGCATTCTCAATATAGTTCCAGTGTTGAGCACCCATACTCTTGATGCAAATCTTCATTCTATCCTTCCATATTTTGAAGTTATCTCTATTTAAACTTAGGACCTTCCCTCTTCATCATTACAGTAGGATCTTTTACCTCAAGTTGTTAGGATTATATCACCGAGGACCTAGAGGCGCTCTGATACCAATTGATGAATAATGGTGAACAACAGATACCCCAACAGGTACTGGGGGGGGGGGGTGAATCAGTATAGATAAAAACTCTCAATGACTTATCTAGCTAAAGCAATACCATCTGGCTATCTCCATTACTGAACTTAACCATGAAAATATCGGTCTAACACAATAGGACACCAGACACCATAAACTGATAAGTCTGAATACATCAAATACAATCAATGTACAACATCAACTTTCACCCATAAACATATGCATATGGTACGCTAGTAATACCATAACCTATTAACTCTGCATGCATGATCTTTCAACCAAATACTTCATAAGCATCACATGAAAGATGCATAACACATAACACATAGATTTTTCACATGGAAACCCAAATGGGAAAAACCACGGTGGGAATGAATACCCACAAGATTTTTTTGAACTCTTTTGAAGCTCGCCCTATTAGGAGCCTAGTCCAGTTAAAGACTTTACAATAAGGTTTTGTTAGGAATCGATCCTATTAGAGATCACCCAATTAAGAGATGGATATATACCCTATTAAAGGTTGAAACCATGTTAAAGGTTACCTCGCTAGAGGATTTAAAGAAATCAATGATCTTGAGTCACCTGGTTATAGGTTTTACAATAAGCCTATTAAAGCTACCTAGTAAAGGGATTTTCCAATTGTTGCAATGGTTAAAAGACAATAGGTAAAACTATGATCTGATAACAATAGTACATGCCAAGGCAAATCCTTTTCTTATCTTCTACTCTGCAATCACACTCTATAGTTTCCCTCTTTACTGGTCTAGCAAGTATCAAGTATCTCTTCACTCAGATACACACACAACACTTACCAACAACTTTTCAATACAAACAACATCAACCTTATAGGTAATAGAAAGGTTGGTGGCATAAACCTAAACCCTAAACATCTTGGTTTACCACACAGGTAGTCTCATCCTGACTGTCCAATCATATTGCAAATATCATTTACAATTTCAAACAGATCACAAGTCAATCTGCATCGTTCAATCATCACCACTCATGGGAATCTGTAACCCATCACGTTTTCTTCTTATGCCACTAAGAAGAATAATCATTCTCAAGGTAGACTTCAAATGCGGTCGATATTCTCATGCCTCAATCCTTTATGCTCTCAAAGCTGATGTGGCACATCGATCATAGAGTATCATCAATTCATCACACAAGCTGGATCGACAAGCCAATAACCATAGAGCTGAGACTACCAACTGGTAATCACACTTAGTGAAACCCCGACACCGGTTCACTGAATCTGCTCATACCTCTTCATACTGGTTCACTTGAACTTATTGACATCAATGACAACATACATTATCATCATATCAACATATTGGTTCATCATATTCCATGATGAATACTAAGAGGGGGGGTGAATTAGTATAGAAAAAAATATTGTAAGCAAACTCTTAAACAGTTTAGCAGATAACTGGTACAAATGATTCATCACTTGTATAGACATTGTATGTGATTGAAGGTTTTGTCATTCATCTCTTTGGCCTTCCTGCATGTGCAAGCCCCTATCATAAGTAATATTCTCTTATTGGCCAGTGAGTGAATGTTGTGGGTCACAAATCCCACCAAGGTTTTTCCCACACCGGGTTTCCTTGTTAAAACCTTGTGTTATGGTGTGCTTTTCATGTGGAAGTTCTTGATTCTGTTTATTGCATTATTTTTTGCATACCGGTACATTGTTATAATATGTTTTGCATGTTTTAATTCAAGAAAATCTACTCATTGGTTAGATACTGATTCACCCCCCCCTCTCAATATCTGTGGGATTCCTAACAATATATGCTTGTAATTCCGATTGGAGTTTATATTTTTGTTTAAGTACATCATCACAAAATAGATGGGATTGGAAGATTTTACTCAACAATAATTTGCCCTCATCCATAGCAACACTGATATCCTTCTATTGTTTCAGAAGTTTTGACCGGAGCTCATTCATTTTCTTGACTAAGGCAGTGTTGAGTGCCTTTTCATGATTCTTCTTCACAGTGGCTACAGCAACATCTTCCAAGCATTGTACCTGGTCCTCCACTATGGTACAAAGACACTTAAGTTTGGATAGAGAGGAATCGATACTGGGGAGGTTAGTATCGGTAATCAGACTAGTAAGGGTGTCAATTGCAGTTTGAATGACATCCTGTTCCTTCTTCCTCTCCAATGCTTCTAGTCTCTCTTGTGCAAGTTTTATGTTATGAAGTATCTCAGACTCATCTGCCGATTGAAGATCAATAGGACTGGTGGTGTCAACCAGTTTGGCTTGACCACCGGTTGCCTTAGGAGTCTCCGCTTGTCTGGTTTTCTCTACTTCCTTCCCCTCTGTTGCTCTTTTCTTTTCCTCTTCTTTCTTCTTTTTCTCCTCTTCTTGTTTCTTCTTCAGTTCTTCCTTCTTCTTGTCTTCTTCCTGCTTTTTCTTCTCTTTCTCCTTCTTCTTCTCTTCTTCCTTCCGCTCTTCTTCTTCTTCTTCTTTCTTCTTCTCTTCTTCTTTCCTCTTCTCCTCTTCTTTTCTCTTCTCCTCTTCTTTTCTCTTTTCCTCTTCTTTCCTTTTCTCTTCTTCTTTCCTTTTATCTTCCTCTTTCTTTTTCTCTTCCTCTTTTCTCTTGATTTCTTCTTTTCTTTCTTTTTCTTCTTGCTCTTTCTCCGCTTTCTCTTTATCAGCCTTTTTCTTGTCCTATTTCTCTCTCTCTGCTTTTTCTTTGTCCTATTTTTCTTTCTCTATTTTTTCTTTGTCCAGTTTCTCTTTCTCTACATGCTCTCTATCAGGAGTGACATCCTTAACATCTAATGCATCCACATCAATGGGATCCATTAGCCCTATCTCTCTTTGACCTTCACTGTTAAACACTTTATCCGGTTTATCTGAGGATAGGTCTAGTTCTTGTTCAACGTTCATATTGGCCTCAAACACTTGGTGTAATCTAACAATAGCTTTTGCATGTAGATGTGTGTCCTTCTCCACTTCAAAAGCTCTGCCTTCTAGTAGCCTGAGTCTTCTCCTTCTCATGAAAAATAGGCCTTTATTTTTATCCATTATCTCAAATAATTCTGAATTTGAAGCATCAGGAAAATATTGTGCAAAAATTTTCTCCCTGATCTCCTATTCTTTCTCAATGGCAATGTGCCATTTATTATCCAAAGAATTATATAAAGAATCAAGTGTAACTGATCTAATTTTTGATGGCCACCAGTCATTAACACATAAATATTTAATGATTTATTGCTCTACTTCTTCTTTCTCACTATCAGTAAAATCATCAAAATATTCTTTTAAATCATCATGCACTTTCCTCTTAATATTCTTAATAGTCCTCTGACAATGTGTCATTGGCTTATAAGAGAAAATATCTATATTTACCGATGCAGAGGTTGTAGGTGCATTACCGATAGATTTTGCTTTCTTTCCTATTTGCCTTGTTTTCTTTGGTTGGATTTCTGGATCAGTATCCTCTGACTCTGGTGTGCTGGTTTTGGTTTTCCGCTTCCTCTCAAAGACTTTAGTAGGAATAACCTCAGGTTTCTTCTTAGCAGGTGACCACTTGGTCACTTTTGGACTAGCAAAGGTAGCCGGTGCAAATACTGATGGCACTGATTTGTCCTTTTTCTGTTTTGGTTCTTCATGTTAGGATTCCCATAGATACTGAGAGGGGGGGTGAATCAGTATCTAACCAGTGTACAAATTTTCTTATCTTAAAACATGCATAACATATTATAACAGTGTACCGGTATGCAAGAAATAATGAAATAAACAGAATTAAAAACATCCACATGAAAAGCACACAATATCTACAATAAGGAAACCTGGTGTGGGAAAAACCCCAATGGGATTTGTGACCCACAATATCCACTTACTGGCCAACAAGAGAATATTACTTACTAGAGGGGCCTGCACATGCAGGAAGGCCAACTGCCTAGAGCTCACTGCTCAATGGGAAGTCTCACTGACTTACAATGTGGATTATCATCTATAATGCCTAATTCAGTACAGGTTGCTTCTCTACTTCATACATAAACCCTTAACCCTATATTTCGCATAATAGGTCTGCCTTAATATTTTGCTTACAACATTTTCATAACTTACTTACAAAATGTCTACAATGATCTCTTTTATATATAAGAGTCATTTTACAACATGCCAAGATGGCTTACAAAGTTTTACAATAATAAAAAAAATATAATATAACAAAATCCTGTCAGCCTCTATGCCGGTATAATTCCTTTCTTTGTGTCAGTGCTAGTGTCCTGAGTGCCGGTGTAGAGTGTGTTCATTGATGCCGGTGAACTATCTTGCCGGTGCCATAGGATTGTAAGGTTGCCATCAATGACAAAACCTTCAATCACCTACAATGTCTCATTGGAGTGTGCATATGCCAACAATCTCCCCCTTGGCATTGATGGCAACACTCATGAGAAATTTGAAAAGTGTATCCAAAAAAGTGAAGTCCAAAAATGTTACCAAAAATGTGTGTGCTCCCCCTGAGCATATGATTCTTGTGATGTTGAATTTTCTCATCCCACTACTACCCCTTTGGCATCAATGACAAAGGTTGTCAAGATGTCAATAGAGTTTGTAGTTTCAACCTTGTAATTGAGTAGTTACAATTTGAAATAGATCCGCCAAAATCAAATTTATACTCTCCATAAACTTTTTACTGTCTCTTATTGTTGTCTCTATTCTTTTAACTGTACCGGTGAGATGCTGCAATGCTCTGCCAGTGTTTTTTGTCCCTGTATTAGTGCCTCAGATACTTCCTTCCGTCATGATGCTAGATAGTCCAATCTTGGACTCAGTTTTAATCTCAGATGTTTTTCCTTATTCACTATTCTCTCCTTTTCTCTTTCCAATTTAAGTAATTCTTCCTCAAAATTTGTTATCTTCTGTTCAAAAACTGATAATGTATCAGGTGAGTTAACAAAATTATCTGCAAGTTTATTAATTTCATCTTGTACCTTTCTCATCTTCTTATCAATATCTATAGTCAAAATTTTTGTCTTATAGGTGTCTTTGTACAGAGTTTTGAACTCTTTCAATAAATTACACAGTTCCGGTAGAAGTGTGTCAAAATCTCTAGTACACTTCTTTATCTGCTCATCAAAGAATTTTTGCTTTTCAATTTCCAATTTGTCCTTCAATGTCTCTTCCTTTATTTTCTCAATGTTTTCTATGATATATTTACACAAGGTATCAATTTGTCCTAAAGAATCTTTATTATCTATATTACAGTTAGGAGCAATTACCTTCAAAATTGGTATTGTGTCATCTATTGGCTTATAAGCTTGTGAGTTGCAATCTATTATCTTTTTAATTGAATCTAAGAGTACCTCAGTCACATTAGTTGATTTGTAGCCTGATGATGAACCTACATTCTAAGTACTGCCAGTGGAAGTAACCAAGCTTGTATTTACCTCTAGTAGGTCTTTTTGTGTTTGCATTTCCTTAAGAAATGGTTTTTCTACTTCTCTAGTTGTCGGTGGCACTGTTTCCTTATGAACCTGTTCCTGTTTTTGTTGATGTTCCTATTTTGGAGCCTTTTGCTCTATTTGTTTATCTATTTGTTGCATTGTCTTAGTCTAAGTCTGAGATTCTACCTTTTTCTCTTTGTCATCTATCAGTTTCTCCTGTGTGTTATCAATTTGCTCAGCTACCGGAGGCTCACTAGCCATTTCAGTCTTATCAGTTGTATCTTTGTCTACCACAATGTTGATCTTTTGAGTATCAACATCCATTGTATATAAGACTTTAGGATTAGGATTGACATCCTCTACATCCATACTATCAACTACCAGTTGATCTTTTGTAGCTATTTTTTTAACTGGTGGAGTAATCAAAGGAGGCGGGGGTAAGTTGTCTTTAACCTTGATACTGGGTGGTCCACCAACTTTACCTTTACCCTTGTCTCTTTCTTTCTGATATACCTTTATAGGTTTGTGACTCGTGTATTCTTCTTGTTTTTCATTTTCCACTATGAAAATGTCCCATGCATTTTTTGTCTCCTCAGTCACCTCATTAACTCTTCCAACCATTAAAGCAATGTGCCAGTGTGTAGTAGAAAATACTGACCGGTTGGCTTCAGCAATTAAGTCATCAATTTCTTTGGGTGAATTCACCAGGTATACAACAAGTAGCTTTTCTATCTTTATTTTCTTGTCAATTTCTACTACTGGTTGTCTTCTTGCTTCTAGTCTCTTAAATAGTTCATCTGGTACTTCATCTACTACTTCCATCAAAAATTTCTTATACATATCCATATGCAATATAACACTATTTTCTACTTGTTATTTTTCATCAACTGTCAGAGTGTCATATAGTTTCTCTATATTCTTCAATTTCCCTTCCTCTATAATTTCATTCAATAGTATGTCAAGAGGGGCCAAGTCCTTGTTTGTCCTCTTCTTCTTCTTGGGTGTCAGTTTCTTCTTCTTTGGTGTAGCCTTTCTTATCAGAGATCTCACTGCTTGTTGTTTTTGTCTTGTCCTCCTAGGTGAGGGTGTGGTTGCTAGTGAGGGATCTCTTTTCCTTACAACTCTCTTTAAAGTTGCAAGCATGTCATTCTCTGAAGATGTACCTACCGGTGATAGGTGAGTTTCAGTTTGTGGAGCTGCTAACTCATCCTCTGTTATATCGGTTTGTTCCATTACTTTATCCTTGATCTCCTTTGCTTGCCTAGAACCTTTCCTTACAACAACCTCAACCTTTTTCACTCTTTTCTTAGATTGTATTTGGCTTTCAATAGTTTTTGCACTACCAAATATTTCTTCCTTAGGTTCTTTAGGGGCTTCTAGAAGTGCTTTATCATAAGTTTCAATTATATGATCATCTATTTCGTAGCCCATCTCTGTTACCCAAACTGTCCTAGGGATGACTGCTTCCATCGAGATCTCATCCTTCTTGATTACAAAGCATATTTCATCCTTATATTTGTCAACAATATTTTGTGATAATCTGATTTTTTTCTTCATTTTGGTCTTAAGTGCTTGAAAGAAATCATGGATATTGTTTTCCTTATCTTCTCCCATATTATTGAATAGTCTTGTTAACTATTTACCTACCGGTATATCATATCCAAGTTCTTTGTAGCCTATACCAAGAACCTGTTTGGTTATATGTAGCATTAGACATACTAAGATATTTCCAAATTTAAAGGTTCCTTTCTTGTCCTTCTTAATCTTGCCTAAGTTGTCAATTAATTCATCCTTCAACCACTCACATACATCAATCTTTGCATTATCCGTAACCATATCATAAGCACTCTTAATGCATAAACTTGAAACTGAATTAAGTCTATTTGCATGAGTAGCTTTATATCCTAATATCATGCTGATAAATCTCACATTAATATCTGTTACATCATTTACTCTTAAGGACCTTCTGTCGAATGTTGCACCAGTTAGGTTTATAACTAGGTCATTGGATACCTTCTTAGTTTTTTTTGGCCTTTTACCAGTGGTCAGTAACCCTATGACAGCTTTCACAGCTTCCTTGGTGATTTTGTGAATTGCATCTAACTAGAAAAATTCACCATGTACCCAGCTTAAGACTATCCTAATCACATCCTTGGTGAATTCAAAAATGCTAAGGATCTCTATAAATCCTAGGGTTTCCATGATCTTGTGTTCATCTTTTACATTGCCAGATTCATCACATATGACATTTTTAAACATGGTTTTAATCTCTTCATCTCCTAGTTCCTCAATGTTACAATGAATGTAAATTCTGGGATCTTCAGCATAAACAACTCCCTTAGGAATTTGAGAAAAAGCACCTAAGGTATCATCTTTCTTTTCTACCTCGAGAACTAATTGAAATACGGGCCTAGGTCTTTTTATAAATTCAACAATAGTAGGGTTTGCTATATATTCAATTGCAGAGGTGGATGCCATGATAAAATACCTTTTACTACCTTTAGGATGGATAATTTCTTGAAGTGTTCTTGCCTCTTGCTCGAAATGCCTTAGCTCAGAATCTTCATGCTCTTCGTAGGTTTGAAATCTTGGTAAAATGAAACGGAGCCAAAACCTCAAATTTATAGTGTCTTTTTTCCATCTACCACATTAAATGCATGTCGGTTAAGTATTCACTTAACATTGTCTACCGGTAATGGAGTAATTTCCAACTTCTCATCTCTAACCAAGGGAATAATAGCACATGTGTCATTAGATTGCCAAACCCTCAAGGAAACTTTCTTCAATTAGATGAAGAATTTCCTGTTGGTGGAGCACTACTTTGTCCTATCGGTGAAGCATCACTCTATCCTATCGGTGAAGCATTGACTGGTTCTACTAGTGGAGGACTATTCTCAATATTTAGATCAGCTTTTCTAATCCATTGTTTTGAGAATTCTTGCTTAACCTCTTCAACTTTTTCTTTACCTTTCAGGCTAGAACGTTTGTTGTCTACCGGTGATCCTTTACTTCTATATAATTTTGCAATATGCCCAATCTTGTTACATGCATAACAAGTTACATTATTCTTCTAAATAGCTTTCCCATAACCTATGCCAGTTTGTGTTCTGCATTGATTAGATAAATGTCCAAATCTTCCACAAACAAAACATTTCACATTCATTCTGCAATTTTCAGAGTTGTGACCAACTTTGTTGCATTTTGGACATTGACCGGTGGGTGTGTTGATATTCTGATAATTTCTAGATCTACATTCATTTGCTCTATGACCATACTTATTATAGTTAAAGCATTTTCCATTGAATTTATAAGCATTAGGTTGTCTTACCGGTTTGCTGTGATCCTGAGTATTTGCAGTACCGGAGCTTTCACCAACTTCAAACCCAATTCCAGAAGTGTCACCTTTAGGTTTTTGATTCTTCAGCAAGGTGCCAAGTTCCTCTGAGCTTTTCTTGAATTTTTCTTTATGTTGATTTGCAGTTTCTAGTTCTCTTTCTAAGACCTTTCTTTGTCTCATCAGTTCATTGGAGTCATTCTAAGTGTGCATCAGATCTGTCTTCAACATGTCATTTTCATAGCTAAGCCTTGTGTTCTCATTTGCTGCATCACTTAGTCTTTTGGTCAATTCTTCTTCATTCTTCTTCCTATCCTCAATCTCTTTACAAAATCTCATAGTCATATCCTGCATCTCATTTTTTGTTGTCATGTTCTCTTGTTTCAGCTTGCTTATCTGATCATTAAGTGATTCCTTTTCATCATTCTCATTTTGCATCTTTTCACAAAGTTCTCTTCTCTTATTTCTTACAACAGTAAGATTCTCTTGAAGTGCTTGAATGATATCCTGAGTTGTCTTTAAATCATCTTCTAGTTTGATATTTTTCAATTTTTTTGCATCATAGTCTGAGAGAGCTCCTTCAAGTTGCTTCATCAGATTTTCCATCTTTACCGGTGCCAAGATCTTTCTCAAGTTGTTAGGCTTATGAAAATAGAGGACTAAGCTCTGATACCAATTGTTAGGATTCCCACAGATACTGAGAGGGGGGGTGAACTAGTATCTAACCAGTGTACAAATTTTCTTATCTTAAAACATGCAGAACATATTATAACAGTGTACCAGTATGCAAGAAATAATGAAATAAACAAAATTAAAAACATCCACATGAAAAGCACACCATGACACAAGGATTTAATGAGGAAACCTGGTGTGGGAAAAACCTTGGTGGGATTTGTGACCCACAATATCCACTTACTGGCCAATAAGAGAATATTACTTACAAGAGGGGCCTGCACATGCAGGAAGGCCAAGTGCCTAGAGCTCACTGCTCAATGGGAAGTCTCACTGACTTACAATGTGGATTATACAAATCCAATATCTTGTACTGCTTTACAATAGCATCTATAATGCCTGATTTAGTACTGGTTGCTTCTCTGCTTCTTATATAAACCCTTTACCCTATATTTCGCAGAATAGGTCTGCCTTAATATTTCGCTTACATCACTTTCATAACTTACTTACAAAATGTCTACAATGATCTCTTTTATATATAAGAGTCATTTTACAAAGTTTTACAATAATAAACAAAATATAATATAACAAAATCCTAACGGCCTCTGTGTCGGTATACTTCCTTTCTTTGTGTCGGTGCCGATGTGTTGAGTGCTGGTGTAGAGTGTGTTCATTGATGCCGATGAACTATCTTGCCGATGTAAAGCCTTGTTGGTGCCATAGGATTGTAAGGTTGCCATCAATGACAAAACCTTCAATCACCTACAATGTCTCATTGGAGTGTGCATATGCCAACACTTCAACCGGTGTTACCCTCTCCAGATAGGTGTCGGTTCTCTTTTTCTTTTCATCCAATGGTTAGGCAAGTAGGGTAGAGGCATACCCGATCAACATGTCATTCACCACTTCGTATCCTATTGGTTCAAATTCTTCCTTTCTGGGTTCCACCACTTCCATTATGCATTCATCTACCTTTATTGTGAAGCAGATGTCATCTTCATACTTCTTCACAATATCATCCGATATCGTCATTCTCAGGTTCATTTTCCACCTGAATTCATAAAAATATTTGTTAAGGACCTCAGGATATCCATTTCTCACTATTTGTAGACTTTGCTTGATTTTTCTGGAGACTGGTAGGTCAATAGACCATTGCACATCATCTACTCCAGGGAAATAACCTTGAAAGTAGAAAAATAAGCTAACTAGAAGTTGTCCAAACATGAACCTTAGAGAATTGTCTTGTTTGATGGACTTCAGATTTAATAGCAATTGCTTCTGCAAATAGGTACAAAGATAAAATGTAGTGTCTTCTTTGATCATTCTGTAAGCGGCATTTACCACAACAGTAGGAATAGAATTCATTCTGCTAGCATAGAATATCTGGTAACCAATCACCATACAAGCATATTTCACCAGATCATCTTTGATGGCGTTGACAGTCATCGCCCGTTGGTCACTCAATGAACTAGTGAGCTTTGTCATTTCAGTCTTGGTGACCTTCCTTAGAGCTAGTACCTCTCCAATGTTGTAGAAACCAGTAATGACATGAATTGCCTCCGGTGTACATCTTATCACCATGTACTCTGCTAAGGATGATGCGAATATGATCTTCTGTGAACTCTTCCAAAAAATATACTACATTATGCAGTTTCATCTTCTCAAGGACAATGTGCTCCGGTTTGATCTTCTTATCATCCCCACATAACAGACTTAGCTAGGAATGAATCACCAGGGATCCTAGGTCTTCCAATTAACAGTCAATATACCCTGAAATATCTTCCTCAAAAATAACTCTGGTGAGTATTTGGGATAGGGCATTGTATTTCATTTTCCTTTGAATAAATTCAGCTAAATCTACAGGTGCACTAGAATTGGAGTGTGATGCAGAAGCCATGATAAGAAATAAATTTGAGAAATACCTTCACAATCCAAAATTTAGGGTTTGCCAATGACTCCCATAAGACACCACTTTGGTTGCTTGATTACCACTTTAGTGTTCTTCACTGATAGATTGAAAAAGGTCACTGGATTCCTTTGCAAGATTTTGAATTCACTTTGAATCTCTAGACGTATCACTCTTTGTCACTCTGCTCTTGAAAATTCTTCACTTGAAAATAGATAAGTGAAAATGATGTCCAAAATCCTTTTAAACAGATTTTTCACCTACCATAATAAATGCATCATCATTAGGGCACAAACCCTAATTTGGCCTTTTACTGCTTCCAATCTTCTATCAATTGATAGGTAACATATACTGATTAAGGTCTTTACTGATATAAACTAGGGGTTCAAAACATTTCACTGATATGTTCCCCCTAAGCTTTTCTAAAGCTCAGTTTGTGGGTTCAGAGACTTCCACACTAGGTGTAGAAACCGGTTCATCCCGTGACACTTCTTCAAGTTTCTTTTTTCAAGTTTTATTCATTCCCACTTGAACGGTTTCAACATCAATCTTCCCTTCTAGAGTGATCGGTATATCATTCGATAGGTTCTTTCTCAGTCTACAAGTTCTGGCAGTGTGTCCCAGTTTGTTGCAATGATAGCATACCATTCTAGGTGTTCTCCATGGTCCATTATTCATACTACCATTCTTCCTTCTACATGTTGCAGCAGTGTGACCGCTACCATGACAGATCAAATAGGTTTCTCTCCAACTATTTTTCGCTTGATAACCTCTTGATCGATGGTCATAGGTATTGTACCGGTTGGGATTTTGGTTTGCAGAAGGTTCTAGGATAACTCCTTGAGTCCTTGGAGGGTATCTCCCAGTGTTGTGCAAAACGGACCTACATTCAAATTCTCTATGCCCAAACTTGTTGCATGCATAATAGTTACCATTGAATCTATTGGATCTAGGTTTATTTTTAGAAAATAAGGAAAATTGTTGTAGGCCTTGCTTCTACACACATTAGCAGTATGTCCTTCTTTAAGACAATTAAAGCAATCAGGTTTAAACTTTTTCTTACTTTTATCCTTGGATGTCGGTTGCTTCTTTGATGCTTCAGCTTTTGTTCCAAAGGTCTCACCTTCCTCATACCTAGAGAAACCAAGTCCAGTGGCATTCTTTACTGGTTTTGCCGATTCTAGCTTTTTATCTAGCTTAGCAGTACTATGATTGAATTTGGCAAGTATCTCCTTTGACTTAGTAAGTTCCTTGGAAATAGCAACATTGGATTCCATCAAGGTTGCATTCTCAGAAATAGCCATGTTTAGTTCACCTTGCATTTCTTCTTTTTCCACTTTACTCTCTTGAAGATGAGTGGTAAGGGCACTGATTTCTTGTTTCATCTTGGAGATCTCATGATCTTTGTCTTTTACCAGATCTTCAGCTTTCCTTCTATTCTCAAGCTCTTGACACATTCTGATAGTCAGTCCTTCCAACTCATTTCTCGGGTTGGCTTTAGATTCATTCAATTTTTCAACTTCTTAAACTAGGGCATCCATATCTACTTCATCAGAATAGATATTTTCAATAAGTTCCATCAGTTTCTTAGCATGCTCTCTTCTTTTGGCCAAAGAGGCTTTATACTTGACTTTGAGATCATCATAGGCTCTCTCAGTCTGAGTGAGACGATGAGTAATTTCCCTCACACTGTATTCCCCCATATCTCCTTCCAAGTGGTTAGACTTATAGAAAGGTTGGCTCTGATACCAATTGATGAATACTAAGAGGGGGGGTGAATTAGTATAGTAAAAAAAATTGTAAACAAACTCTTAAAGCATTTAACAGATAACCGGTACAATAGATTCACTAATAAACCAGTTAAGATAAATGTAAACCAAATATCAAACAAAGCATTCACCCACAAGAGCACAATCATAATAACACAAGATATTTGACATGGAAACCCAAATGGGAAAAACCATGGTGAGCAGAAACTCATAAGTAACTATTTGCAGAATAGAAACCAGACCAGTTAAGGTCATACAACGTTCATCACCAGAATAGATCCTGTTAGGAATCTAGATCTCTGTTAGGAGATAAGTCCTGTTAAAGACTACCTTGTTAGAGGATTTCAAATCCACAATTGTGAACCACCTTGTTAGAGGATTTACAAAGGCTTTGCTGAGCCTACCCGATTAAGGGTTTTAGACTTGTCGAAGATGTGAGTAATGAGCAAGTGAGTGATCTAGCTAATAGCATAGATTGCTTAATTAGATCCTTGATAGATCATTGTTAATGCATTTCAGCATTACTTCAGTCTTCAATATCTCCAAACTCTATCTCTTCACATAGACTTAATCTTCTTTGTAAAGATCGCACATAACCTTTCCTGTTCTATCTCTCATACATCATACATCATGCATGCAAATCCTAGACATGATGTCCTTATAAAGGAAACTAATTTCATGTCGGTCCAATAGGATTAGACTACAAGTTCCTAGGTTCAATGCATCTGGACACATTTGGTAACATGACACAAAATCACCGCCAAAGTGTTGGTGGAAGATAACTCATCACACATTATAGAAATACCAGTTGGTAACTCATCACAGAGTAATATCAGTTAATACAATATATCGATTACCGGTTGTCAAAAATGAATATTGGTAGATCAAAGTGTTCTGATCAAAAGTTAACTACTGGTTGGGTCCTTCATACCGCTTGAGCTCCTCGAACCGCTTGGGGTCTCCATACCGCTTGAGCTCTTCAGTCAATCTATGACCGGTAAACATCTTTTGCAAAATACCAATAGTCTAAAGACTATACATTACACAATACACAATACCGGTTCGAACAATTAATAGTTGATTCATAACTCATACATCAAGAAAGTGTGTGTCCATCATAATTAAAGTGTGTGTCCATCAATGACAATCAAAACATCATCAAAATGCCAACATGCCAATGATATCCAACACTTTCTTGCATGGAGCTTTCCTTCATGCAAGTGCATGTTTATACTGTGAGTGGGATCTTCTCCTTGCTTAAAATGGTATGTCTATTATGAACAATCTCTCCTCAGAGAACTTTTGTGAACCTCCTTCTTTCTCTCTCTTTGCAAATTACCTCTTCTATTGTGTTATTCATAACTTGATGTCCTTTCTTGGATGGATTTATCCTTCATGCAAGTGCATGTATGTTCCTTGGTTAGGATGTATTCCTTGCTTGAAATGGTACATATCTTATGAGTAATATCTCTCTAAAATTTGTGTAATTCTTCTCATTGTCCTACACTTGGGGGGAAATGATCTCTCTCTCTCTCTTTCTCTAAGGATCCACTCTTTCCCATGTTGTGTATGGTGTGAGTTTTATTACTTGATGACATCCCTTGTGTAGAATTTTTGTTGTTCAATCAAGGGTTTTGTCTTATACAAGAGGTGTAAGTCATTGACTACAATCTCTTTCACACTTGGTAATGTACATCTATAATAAATTCACCCATCCCCATTTGGATAAAAGTGAGTCATTCGTCATCAAGAATCCCTTTCACCTAGCAATGAGACGAAGGATTGAATTCTTGTTCTCTTTTGCGCTTCATTCTAGAAGATGTTATATTTGTCTAGGACAACTCCTCTTGGAGGTAGATGTCCTTTGAGAAAATATCTCTTCTCCTCCAAGGATATCATTTACACTTATAGCAAGATATCTCTTTTTCAACTATCGTATCCTTCCTTGAAGAGTATTCCCTCTCTTTCTTTGATTTATGGCATTTTTACATGATGGATATCTTCTTGTGTCGAAGGAAGGTATCCTTGTTCTACATTCCTTAAGATATAAATATTAAAATATGTTGAAATCTTAAGGGGGGGGAACCCACAATTCTCCTTTTGTATTATATTTCTCTCACACATTGTATCTCTTATACAATGGGTCATTCTTAGAACTAGAGGGCAGCCTCTTAGAGGGATATTTTGCCACTTTTCTCTTATACGATGGGTCATTCTTGGAACTAGAGGGAAGCCTCTTAGAGAGATATGTTGCAACATTTCTCTTATACAATGGGTCATTCACAAAACCAAACGACAACCTCTTATAGCGAGATGTCGCCACTTTTCTCTTATACAGTGGGTCATTCTCTTAACCAGAGGGTATCCTCTTAGAGAGAGATCTAGCCACTTTTCTTTTATATAGTGGGTCATTCTCGGAACCAGAGGGCAACCTCTTACAGTGAGATGTTGCCATTTTCTTGACATTTGTACTATACATTTTATACAGGTTGTAGCATACTTGGGCATAGACTCCTATGAGATGCTTTGAACCTCACTACACACATGCGCACAAGTTTGAGAGGAACTAACAAAGTTCTCACCCTCCTCCCTTACATGGATCACCTAGACAAAATCTAGGGGAGAGTTTTCCATGTCCTTTTTTTTCCCATGGATCACCTAGTTCTAGGGGGAAGATGTCCATGGTTCATTTTATTCACCTTTCTTCTCATGGATCACCAAAGTGTATTCATATCTTCTCTCTTCTTCCTCTCATGAAATCATAGTTTTACTATTGATGGTTCATGAATGATGTCACCTTTTCTCTTTTATGTGATTATTGGTGTTTATGTGATGGCATTTGTCTTTGTGTTTTAATTAGTTGTTGAGACATTTGAGTATCGAGGTCTCTTCGTCTAGTTGATTTGTGGTCTCATGTTTTATTTTTGTCATGTGTCTTTTGTGCTTGGTCCTATTTTTGTTTGTCTTGTGTGCTCTTACATATGTTTGAGTGAGTTAAGATCCTAAGATTGGGGGCTTTGTTCCTCAAGATTAGTGATGTCTTATAATCCATTTGGTATTGCTTTGCATCTCTCATCTTCATCTCTCTTTCTTCTACTTTACCAATAGTATTGGTGTAAGCATACTCCCACTAAAGTCGGGGCTAAATGTAGCATCGTAAAATTGTGACCCTTGTAATTTTGACCGTGTTTTAGGTCCTCATCCTAGCGATTTCATCTCCCTACTCAATCAGGACAACTTTTTGCATCATTCTTCTAAATATCCTCCCATTTCAGCACTTGCATCACCTTGTGACCTTGTCCAAGTCCCAAAATAGGGAAGGATATGGGCATGGTGCCCATTTCCTCATTAGGAAAAGGGTGTGGTGCCCTTGTCCTCCCTCTTTGTGTGGCCCCAAAAAGGCTCCTTCTGACCCTTGACCCTAATTTTTTCTTTGGGATTAAATCTCCCCTATGTTGGCCTTCGGTGAGATGAAAATTATCCTCCTAGTAAAGTAAAAAAGGGGGATCTAGTCTTCTCATTTACATAAGCGGAGATAAGTGAAATTGAGGAGGAGGCCTTCATTATCATCATCAAGCATTCAAGTGTTCAATTCTTCAAACATATCCTTCTTCATGTGTCTTCTTCATTCATCCATTGGAGCAACATTACGACATTCATTTGCAAGCATGTGTGTGTGTTAAGGTTTTGTCGTGTAACATGCCATTTCATGCAACACTTGTGATTACATTCAAGAAGCAAAGCAACCATCATCAATAAATTGCAAATCTTCAAGGTATACATTTCCATTATTTACATTTAAGAATTTTTAATTACTTTCTTTCAGGGTTGATTGCTCAACCGAGGTTTGAATAAGGAAAACCCCTATCCAAAACCCTTCTTCCCTTCTTTTCTATGTCTAGGTGGAAGGTGCATAGCTATAATTGTATATTTAGGCTTCATTTGCAAAGACGAAAAAACCCTTTTCGACTCGCGGATTATTTGGAGGACCAAGTACAACTTCAACTCGGTCCTGACAACTTTTCTCCAAATTTGTGGTGCAGGTCCGCATCAGTCTAAATACCTTAGATCTAAAGTTAGAGCAAGATAACGAATCAGTAGCTCCTTATTCCACCCATTTTATCTTCATTTTCTTCTCTTCTACTTACAAATGAGGTTAAATTACATTGCACCCTTGAAATTCAGTTAGTATTCAGATCCTTATTCACTCTAGGGTCTGCATCTAGTGAATTCAGCCTCTCTTTTGAATGTAAAGTATCTCCCAAGTGAAAATTATTCTAGTGATTTCCTTTCTCTCTACTAGGTGGGGAATCACTAGGGTTTAATTTTCCACTTTACACCTCTCTTTGATAATACAGGCATAACCATACCATACCCAAATTACATGAATAAGTCGCCTATAAATATAGATCATCAACCTTGATAACAAGGTCGGCTAAACCCTAAACCCATAAACCATAATTTACAAAAATTATGTCACATGATACCAACAAACCAATATTATGATTTATATTATACAACATGGACCTAATACAAATTCCCAATCAATTGTATCCCCTAAAAATTCCGTTAACACCAATATCAACATGTTCCACCAACCGGTAGAAACCCTCGGTGTAATAACACAAAATAACCAATCGAATCCAAATAGGATCACCAAATCATCACGCCAACCAATGCAAAGCCACCAAACAATCAGGACATGATAAAGAACACCTTAAAATAATTAGGAACCATTTCATCGAATATCACCAATTGGTAAAGCCAACCGGTACCAAGAATATCAACCGGTAATCCAAAACATAAGCGATAGCTTCTGGAGCACCAAATCATGAACCAACTAAATATGACAAGCATATAATCATCCTAAATAACCATTCAAAATTGAAACCAACAATTTGATCATACCATACCAAAATCAGGCCAAAACCAAGTCCAATCGGAATAAGAACCAACTGAGACAGGTCCAACCGGGATAGCAACAACCAACCGAGAAAGAACCATATCCAACTAGAGCATAGTGTTAACATCAATGATAATACATACACTATTGCCAATAGTTATAGGTTCCAACTGGAAATATTTCTTTTCTCAAGTACACCATCACTTCATCGCCAATTTCAAATTATTTATGCCTTCTCTTCTCATATGTTTGCTCCCTATACTCATTTTTCATATCCTCCATATTGCAAGACCTGGACATGTAAGGCCTTCATATAATCTACAAATTCTTCGGCCTCTGCACTCCTCTTATCTTCATTACTGATATCCCTTAATTTTGATATACCTCTAGGGTTTACTACAGTAACAATCTCAAAAGGTCTTCTTCTGATACTCTTGTTTACTAAATTATTGTAGGAAAACTCATCTTGGGAAAGAATCAAATCCCAACTTACGGTCTTCTCTCCAACCAAGAATCTTAACAAATTTCCCAAGCTCTAATTTCCTACTTTTGTGTGTTCATCAGTTTGTGGGTGAAAAGTAGAACTGAATTTTAAATCTGTCTTCATCTTCTTCCAAAGTGTTCTCCAAAAATAACCAACAAAATTAGTGTCTTTGTCTGAAACTATTTTCTTAGGTAATCCATGCAATCTCACCACCTCTTTGAAAAATAAGTTAGCTACATGCACTACATCTGATGTCTTCTTACAAGGTACGTGTAGACACCTAAAATTGTCTTGTCTAATTAAATAAATATTTTTATTTATTTAATTATTTTATCTTAAGTCTTCTATTAATCAAAAAAATCTTTATTTATTTCATTAATTCATTAATCCTCTTCTAAGTCTTTCCTCATTTAAATAAATACTTTTATTTATTTAAATAATCATTTTCCTAAATTAAATAGATATTTTATTTATTAAATTGATCCTTTTTTCTATTAATTAAATAAATATTTAATTAATTAATTTATTCATTAGCCTTTTCTACCCATGACACATGTCATTCATCTCTTAATTCTTCTCTTACCTACCCCCTTTATCATTTATTATTTCCTCTACCTACCCTTTATCCTAGCTAGCCATTTATCTTTACACCTCTCAATCTTATCCCTCAATTTCCTAAAGTGTCTTATATATAAGAGGATACTCTCCTTCATTATCATCCCTAATTGTAAAATCCCTTATCCAATCAAGTCTTCTTGTGATCAAACTATCAACCACATTTATGTTCTTTGTTGAGCTCTTGTGCACACATAAAATATGAGAGCAAATATATAAAACAAGATCAATGAAGAGATGAAGAGATGGAGATTGAAACCCTACTAGACATGTGAATGGTATATTTGGTTTATTTTGTTTATTTGCATGGTCTTAGGTATCTTCATTTTTGTATGGTGGATTGCTTTCATTGTTAGGTTAGGGTTTTGTGGTTGATCCTTGTTAGTCTTTCAATATTGTTATTTTCACTATCCTTTTATACAGTGTGAAATGAGTCATTTTCTAGAATCTATCTACCATCACAAATATAGAATCATATCCTCTATGTGTCTTAGGTAATCCAAGTATGAAATCTATGCTTATATCCTCCCAAGGTCTCTCCAGAACTATCAAAAGTTTATACAATCCCACATTCTGACTACTACCCTTTGCAACTTGACAAACTCTATAGCTCTGCACAAATTTTTTGACATCCTTATGAATATGAGGCCAAAAGTTACGTTCACTCACCAATGCTACTATTTTGTCAATACCAATGTGTCTAGTGAATCCTCCACTATGTTTTTGTTTTATCATATTCTCCCTCATGTACTTAGGTATACACAACTAAACACCTCTGAACAACATCACATCCTGAATGAAATAATCCAACCACTTACTTCTATCCACCATATAACCAGTTCTCTACATGTGTTCCAATGTTATGCAAAATTTGGGTCATCAACATACAAGGTCTTCAACTCCTCAAATCCTAACACTATCACTCTCATTTTTGTTAGCAAATTCCTTCTTCTGCTCAATTCATTAACAACTTTTTTGACTTACCACTTCTATGCTTTAATGCAAAGATGTCACTCTACGAGAATTCTAGCCATCTCATGAGTCTCTAGTTCAGCATACTCTGACTCTTCAAATACTGCAAGGCTTGATGATCAATATACAACACAAACTCCTTAGGCAACAGGTAATGTCTCCACTTCTTCAAAGCTTGAACTATGGCATGAAATTCTTGATCATACATTGAATATATCCTTCTAGCATCATTCAAATTTTCACTAAAATAATCTACTACTCTCCCTTCCTGACTTAACATGGTTCCAATTTCATTCCCACTTGCATCACAGACCACTTGAAATACTTTGTTGAAATCTGGTAAAGCTAACATAGGCTACCCAGTCACCTTTTTCTTCAGCAATTCAAAACTCCTATTTTCTCTGGTTGTCCACTTGAATTCTTTCCTATCTCCTCTCATTGTCTCAGTCATAGGGATATAAACTAAACTAAAATTTCTGATAAAATTTTGGTAGAAACAAGACAATCCATGAAATGATCTTACCTCTCCAATACTATCTGGTGTAGGTCATTCAACAATTGCTCTAACCTTCTCAGGGTCCATCTTCAATCCATCAGCAAATACCACAAATCCCAAATAGAGTAATTCTTCCTCCATGAAACTACACTTCTTAAGGTTTATCAACAACTTGTATTTTCTCAATCTCTACAAGACTTGTCCCAAATGCAACAAATGCTCCTTTTTTGTTTTACTGAAAATCATAATATCATCCAAATATACAATAACAAACTTACCAAAGAACTTCTTCAATAACTCATTCATCAATCTCATGAAAGTGCTCAGTACATTAGTCAACCCAAATGGCATCACCAAATATTCATATAAACCTTCATTTGTCTTTAATGATGTCTTCCACTCATATCCTTCTTTGATTCTCATAAGATTGATACTCCTTATAGGTGGTAATCCATTAGGCACATAATCTGAAATGATATTCGCATACTCTGTTAGAAACTCATTTATATCCTCCATTTGTTCTTCCTCGTGCTCCATATTCTAATTATTTTTAGGAACTAAGGCAAAAAATACATTCTTGTGTCTTATTCCATCGAGGAATTTCCTTCCATCCACCAAACAGATTCTAGAATTCATCCAAACTTCACCCTTCAGGGGTTCCTCCAAGGGTAACAAGGTTTGCTTCATCCCATTCACAACAATCATGTATATGTTCTTTCTCCCATCATGTATCACCTGCCTATCAAATTGCCAAGGTCTACCCAACAAAATGTGATAAATATCCATAGGCATAATATCACACAAAACTTCATCATGATAATTCCCAATTTTTAATTTCACCAAACTTTTCTCACTTACTAATAGCATATGGTCATCTTTAATCCATGCTATCTAGTAAGGTTTAGGGTGTTCCAATCCCTCCAATTTCAACTTATTCACCATCTCTTCTGAAACAAGATTATCCAAACTACCACTATCAATAATTACTTTAGAACACTTACTGGATACCTTACATCTGGCCTTGAACAAATTTCTCCTCTGCAAGGGTTCTTCATCCTCTCCGGTATGACATAAATCTATCCTCATCATCAACATTTCTCCATCTTCTAGTTTGTTAGCAGATCTGGTAAGCTCTTATTCTACTAGTAATGTTCTCCCAGTGTTCTCTACCTTCCTACATTCAAATGCACAATGTCCTTCTCCTCTGCACTAAAAGAAATTTCCTTTAAATACTCTCTTTTCCTATCTTCTATCATCTTTTCCAAAACCCTCATTCTGGTAACCATCAACATCCCTTCTCTGGTAGAAATTTTTTTCATCCTTCTGGTATGAACTACCTTCCTTGCTTACTTCCTTGTCCTTATTCTGATCTGTACAGGTTTCTCTTCCTCCAGAATATCCTCTTCCTCCTTGAGATCTTCCTTTGGAAAACCTTCCACCTCTACCTCTCTGTCGCTGCTCATATCTTTTGTTCAAATTCTCTTTTTCTTTTAGGGCATATTAGTAAGCTTTCTCAACACTCTGCAACTTGATCAAATAAATTTCATCTTGTATAGACATTCGCAACCCATTCAAATATCTCACAACTTGTTCAAAATCATTATCAACATGTATGGATCTGATATTCAACTTGTAAAATGCTTCGGTGTACTCCTTCACATTTGATTCTTCCTATTTCAAGTTTTGTAACTTCTAGAATAGGTTTACTTGATAATCAGCTGGCATAAACTTTGATTTTAACTTGGCAACCATCTGCTCTCATGATTTGATATTCTCCTTACCTCTTCTTTGTCTATCAACCTACAAATGCTCCCACCAAAGGGACATGTGACCTTTCAACCTAGTACAAACATATTTCACCTTTCTTTCTTCTGTGGTGTTCTCAAAATTAAAATACTTCTCCATGTCTGAGATCCAATCCATTAATTCATCTAACTTTCCATCATACTTTGGTGGGGTAAAATATGCTTTGGTGTTCACCCTACTAAAAACCCTTGAGAACCTCTCCTCATTTGGATCGATCACCGGTCAATTTTCTACTTGCTCTGCCAATGCATCTTCTTCTTTAGCTTCGCTCACATCTTCAATATTCGACCTCTACTCTGGGCTATTTCAATAGCTTCCAACTAGGCTACAATTCCTCTCAATATTTTCATTACAATAGGGTTTGCATTCCCACGCACTCCACCTTTCCTATTTCCTCTTTGTGCCATCTTCATGCCAATCCTATGTAGTTGTAGGTTGGATCCATAATCCTCCACCCCACAACAAGATCTTTAGGACAAAGCAACCTTTGGAATGAAAGCTTGCTCTAATACCACTTGGTGCAGTCACAGTTAGGAGGGACCCCAATGAGATCTATCTAGACCATGTAACAAGAGTAAAACACAATGAAAGAAAGACAAGATGATGAAGGCAATGTAGAACTAATTGATTATATCATGAAAATTGTTTACAATCTATAGGCAACATGTGGGGTAGAAGATTCGGCTCACTAGCCTGATACAAACATGCTCAATTACAAATCGGGTTTACTTCAGACCTCTTAATCTCAAGATAGATCTTCCTAGTTCTAAAAACTAATTACTACAAGCTAAATTACATTAATTCATATGGTCTAGATGGATCTAGGTTGGTCCAAAAAGAATCAAACAATGATAAACATGATGAAACATGTAAAACCAACAAGTCAGCCTTTGCCAATGAGAATCCTCTGAAAAATCCATAGGTTGAAGTGTGGATCAAAAGGAAGGTCGGCCACATGCCAAGTAACATTGGAACAACACACTAAGACTCCAGAAGAAATGAAATTAATCTACAAGATTTGCTAATAGCAAGATAGATCCAAGCGGTTCTAGAGTTCTAAGCCAGAAAACTATCTTGAAATTTAGAATCGATAACTTTCAAGAAAAAGATCCAAATATCCCATGGATCAGGAATAAGGTAGATGATTATTTCCTTGATAAAAAACTAGCTCCGCAAGATCCGGTGAGAAAATGAAAGAAAATGCAGAAAGGAATGTTGAAACTGCAAAACATAAGGCAAATTAAAAAGAAATACTTTGGTTGATGCAAGATTGCCAAGAACTGGGGATGCTCCCACATCATATTGAGTTTGATGTAGATTTCTTTATATAGTGTTCCTATTGGTTTTGATAATAGGAATTTGTGTTCAGTAGTGTATACTTTCAAATATTCAGTACTTGGTGAATATGTATGAAGATTCTTTGAAAAGTTATAGTTGTGGTAGGTTCAATATGTAGGAAATAATATTTAATATTCCAAAGGAATAATTTTTAATATTCCTTTTGATTGTGAAGAGTATGGTGTGTGGATTTGGATATAATGAACTAATGTTTTGTGAGTAGTGTACTATCAAGTTTATAAGTCCTCTGATTTCTTAGATGATGAGTTTAAGTGTTGTTACTATCTGACAGTAAGAGTGTCTATTAGACTAGTCCGGAGTATGCTTGGTGGCTTTTGGATATGTGAATTTTTAAGTGTTTAGGTTTTTAAGACATGTTTATTTGGTTCATGTAGTATTCTAGCTTAATTCTATGATGGTGTTTCTATTCCATGAGTTAGTTATGTTGGTTTGTGGTTGGTATGTTTAGTTGTGTTATATTTTCAATATTTCTAGCTGGATTATCTTGATTGGATCATACATTTTGTCCAAATATGCATTGGAGGTTGAGTTAGAATGTTTTTAAGTTTGTCATTGTGGTGTGTGGAGATCTATTTTTGCATTGGAATATGTTTAGACTGGCTAGCTTCTAAGCTTTATTGTTTATCTACACGTTATATTTGGTGCCAACTTTGGAGGATCTGTTAGTGTGTGCAGTCCATTGGATTCGACTTAGAAGGATGTGTTTGTTTGATATTTGGTGAGATTGTTGTAAATATGTGCTTTGATGATATCTAAGAGATGTGTTGTCATTGATGTCAACATATTTCTCTATCAGTGACCATGTTGCAATGAGTTCAATAAGTTAGTTTATTTTGTATGGTGATAATTAGAGTTTGTGGATTAAAGGGTTTGTAGAGGATTGTGTATAGATGATTCAATATAATTTTCAGAGGTGCACATGAAGATTTGAGTGAGTTATGGATATTCTTGTTGTGGTTGGTTTTTTATGTTGTTCAAAAGTGTCAAAGTGTTCATTATGTTGATATGCATTGCTCTGCATTGTAATATTTCATTTTACAGATCTGCAGGAGTGTTTGGGACGTTGATGTGTATCTTCAATTCAATTTGTCTGTGGTTTGGAGATCCACAAGCTATTTTTTCTAGGTTGTTAGCCATTCCAGCTAGTGTTTTTGAAGTTCGGTATAATGATGATATGATTCCAGTAATTTAAGTTGTTGTGGATGTAATGGTGGTGATTCATGATGCTTGTGGATGTTTCTAGATTGTGTTCCTTTTGTGTTGGTGGTCCGTATTCATCGTTGTGCATGTAATTGATGATTTTCTCTGGTATGTTGGTGTTCTTAACTTTTGGGGCTGACCAGATGGTTGTAGCGCATTGTGGATGTTCAAGGCATAATTCTTGGAGGTGTTTCATATTCGAGGCGTGTGATATGTGTTAGTGCTATGTCTTAACTGACATTGCTTGGTCCTTGATTTTATAGCATGTGTGGTTATATCTTTTAATGAGGTGAAGTGTGTTGAGCCAACCTCATCAAGAGTTGATCTCATCTTTAAATAGATGTAATATCTTTTTAATTCAATATGAGTGTATGGATTATAATCAAAATGTATGTGCATTAAATGTAGACATATTTCAAAGGTAGAGAAGAATTGACTTGTTATGTGCTTAACCAGAACTATAACTAGAAATTAGGAGATGTTATTTCTTTAGTTCATGATCTTTTGTATGTAATTAGGATCTATTTGTAAGATAATGAACCTTCCCCAAGGTTGTAGCCCTTGTTATTTTTAGTGAGCTCTAGGAAGTGTTCCTGAATGCATGTGCATTACCCATTGTAATATTTCATATATTTCTAACAAAGTATCATCATATTGTGGGTAGGTTCCCAACATGGTTTTTCCCTTGGCCGGGTTGTCCACGTTGATTTATGCTTTCATGGTTAATAATCAGATCATAGATTAAGTTTAATTTCTGTAAGTTTGTGAGACAACCGATTTACCCCCCTCTTAGTTATCTGCCAGATATCAAGCTATTTCATCAATTGGTATCAGAGCAAGTTCCTCTGAATAAGCTTAACCACTTAAGTTGATCCAGAATGGAAACTTACAAGAAGGACAATCTTATATTTGATGGAACTAAATACTCTCTTTGGAGGAGTCACATGGAATGTCATCTGAGATGAACTGGTGAAAATTACTAGATTATCACAAAGAACAAGTATATTGTTCCTACTAATGGACCTACAACTTTAGATGAGGTAAAGGAAGATGAATGTAATATTAGAGCTAAGGAAGCATTGTTGACTACCATGACTAATTCTAAGATGACAAATGTTATGGAATTACAAACTGCTCATGAGATTTGGAAGAAGTTCAAAACCCTATATGAAGGAGATAGTTATGTGGAGATTGACATGTTGCAGAGCCTAAAAGGTAAGTATGAGATGTAGGAGATTGGTGAAGATGAGAAGATTACTTCCTTTATGTAGAAGGTGAATGACTTAGACAAAAAGGGTGATTGTACGGATCTGTGTCACATTTTAGGCTAACAATGCCTATTCTGGCCAGAACCTTTTCGGCCAGACCAATTTGGCAGCCACACAATGCTTGTGTAGCAAGGGGTTTCTGGCTGGAAATATTCTGGAGGAAAGGGTTCCAGCCGTAAACCCCTTGCACTATATAAACCCGGAAATCTGCCCAAGCCCCTCATTTTACATTGAGCAGCTTGGAATTGAGCAGGAGGGCGAAAAGAATTGCAGAGATCCAGCCAAAAGCGTTTCGGCGATAATTCCCTTCTTTTCATTTAAAAAAAATATATATTTATTGTATCATATTAATTTATGTTGTTTTTTTTAAAATGGTTTTTAATAGAAAATTAGTTTTTTGATAGCAAATTAGTTTTTTAAAAAAAATTTAAAATATTTTTTCAAAAATATATATATTTTTTGTATCATATTAGTTTAGAAAATTAGAAAGTAATACATACATATACATAAATACACAAATACATAAAAATGCATACACAAACATAGACATACATACACATACATGCATACACACATACATACCTACATACATACATACACATACATACAAACCTACATACATACATACACATACATACACAAACATACATACCTACCTACCTACATACATACATACATACATACATATACATAAAATAATTATATGTACACCTTAGGAAATACACATACACATACATACATAAACATACATACATAGGTCTACATACATACATACACACACATACATGTATATACCTACATGTACATACACATACATAAATGCATACACATACATACATAAATGTTGGCAAAATGGTCAGCACTCCCCTCAGGATTTGTGACAAGGGACCAACTGCCTCCCGTGCAATCCATATCTTTACAATTTATATTGGACGTTGATAGATCAGTCTTTTGATGCAACAACAAACTGGACCAAAAAATGGTATCAGAGTGTTGGGTCACGGGTTCGAGTCCCCTTGAGTAATGCTGAGGGGGAGATACACATAAAATAATTATATACACCTTAGGACATAAATACACCTTAGGACAAGCTATCAGGGATTGCGTGTGTCTGATAGCATGTCCTAAGGTGTATGTATACACCCTAATCTATATATAATTATTTTATATGACCCCTTTGGACCACACAAGGCCCCTTACAGCACATGTACACCCCTTAGGACCTATTAGGACCACATAAGACCAAATGGTGTCAAAAGGGGTCTTGTGTGGTCCTAAGGGGTCATGCATGTGTTCCAACACATGGATGACCCCTTAGGACCACACAAGGCCCCTTACGACACATGTGCACCCCTTAGGATCTATTAGGATCACATAAGACTAAATGGTGTCGAAAGGGGTGTGGTCCTAAGGGGTCACGCATCCGTTCTAACACATTAGTGACCCCTTAGGACCTTATAAGGTCCCTTACAACACATGTGCACCCATTAGGACCTATTAGGACCACATAAGACCAAATGGTATTGCAAGGTGTCTTATGTGGTAACTAAGGGATCACACATGTGTTCTAACACACGGGTGACCCCCTACAACCACACAAGGTCCCTTACGACACATGTGCACCCCTTAGGACCTAGTAGAACCACATAAGACCAAATGGTGTCAGAAGGGGTTTTATGTGGTCCTAAGGGGTCACACATGTGTTCTAAAAGATGGGTGACTCCCAAGGACCACACAAGGCCCCTTATGGCACATGTGCACCACTTACGACCTATTATGACTACGTAAGACCAAATGGTGTCACAAAGAGGTCTTATGTAGTCCTAAGGGGTCACACATGTGTTCTAACACATGGGTGACCCCTTAGGACCAAACAAGGCCCCTCATGACATATGTGCACCCCTTAGGAC
Source organism: Cryptomeria japonica (assembly GCF_030272615.1). NCBI lineage: Eukaryota > Viridiplantae > Streptophyta > Pinopsida > Cupressales > Cupressaceae > Cryptomeria > Cryptomeria japonica. The sequence goes on from NC_081407.1 coordinate 739,602,218, forward strand.
CTATTACAACCAAATAAGACCAAATGGTGTTGAAAGGGGTCTTATGTGGTCCTAAGGGGTCACACATGTGTTTTAACACATGGGTGACCCCTTAGGACCACACAAGGTCCCTTACAACACATGTGCACCCCTTAGGACCTATTAGGACTACATAAGAACAAATGGTGTCGCAAGGCATCTTATGTGGTCCTAAGGGGTCACACATGTGTTCTAACACATGGGTGATCCCTTAGGACCACACAAGGCCCCTTACGACACATATGCACCCCTTTGAACCTATTATGACCAAATAAGACCAAGTGGTGTCGCAAAGGGTCTTATGTGGTCCTAAGGAGTCATGCATGTGTTCTAACACATGGATGACCCCTTATGACAACACACGGCCCCTTACAACACATATGTACCCCTTAGAACCTATTAGGACTACATAAGACCAAATGGTGTTGAAAGGGATACTATGTGGTCCTAAGGGGTCACGCATGAGTTCTAGCACATGGGTGACCCCTTAGGACCACACAAGGCCCCTTACGACACATGTGCACCCCTTAGGATCTATTTGAACCACATAATACCAAATGGTGTTGAAAGGGGTCTTATGTGGTACTAAGGGGTCATGCATGTGTTCTAACACATGGGTGACCCCTTAGGACCACAGAAGGCCCTTTATGACACATGTGCGCCCATTAGGAGCTATTAGGACCATAGAAGACCAAATGGTGTCGTAAGGGGTCTTATGTGGTCCTAAGGGGTCACACATGTGTTATAACACATGGGTGACCCCTTAGGACCACACAAGGCCCCTTATGACACATCTACACCCCTTAGGACCTATTAGGACCATATAAGACGAAATGGTGTCGCAAGGGGTCTTATGGGGTCCTAAGGGGTCACACATGTGTTCTAACACATTGGTGACCACTTACAACCACACAAGGCCCCTTACGACACGTGTGCACTCCTTAGGACCTATTAGGACCACATAAGACCAAATGGTGTCGAAAGGGGTCTTATGTGGTTCTAAGGGGTCACACATGTGTTTTAACACATGGGTGACCCCTTAGGACAACACAAGGTCCCTTATGATACATGTGCTCCCCTTAGGACCTATTATGACCATATAAGACCAAATGGTGTCGCAAGGGGTCTTATGTGGTCCTGATGGGTCATGTATGTGTTCTAACACATAGGTGACCCATTAGGATCGTACAAGGCCCCTTACGACACATCTACACCCCTTAGGACCTATTAGGACCACATAAGACCAAATGGTGTCGAAAAGGGTCTTATGTGGTCCTAAGGAGTCACACATGTGTTCTAACACATGGGTGACCCCTTAGGACCACACAAGGCCCTTTATGACACATGTGCACCCCTTAGGACCTATTAAGACCACATAAGACCAAATGGTTTCACAAGAGGTCTTATGTGGTCCTAAGGGGTCACACAGGTGTTCTAAAATACGAGTGATCCCATAGGACCACACAAGGCCCCTTACGACACATGTGCGCCCCTTAGGACCTATTTGGACCACATAAGACCAAATGGTGTCACAAGGGGTCTTATGTGGTCCTAAGGGGTGATGCATGTGTTCTAACACATGGGTGACCCCTTAGGACCACACAAGGCCCCTTAGGACACATGTGCACCCCTTATGACCTATTAGGACCACATAAGACCAAATGGTATCAAAAGGGGTCTTATGTAGTCCTAAGGGGTCGTGCATCTATTCTAGCAGATGGCTGACCACACAAGGCACCTTACGACACATGTGCACCCCTTACGACCTATTATGACCACATAAAACCAAATGGTGTCATGAGGGTTCTTATATAGTCCTAAGGGGTCACGCATGTGTTCTAATAGATGGGTAGTCCCTACGGACCACACAAGGCCCCTTAGGACACATGTGCCATCCTTAGGACTTATTAGGACCACATAAGAACAAATGGTGTCGAAAGGGGTCTTATGTGGTCCTAAGGGGTCATGCATGTGTTCTAACACATGGGTAACCCCTTATGACCACACAAGGCCCCTTATGACACATGTGCACCCCTTAGGACCTATTAGGACCACATAAGACCAAATGGTGTCACAAAGGGGTATAATCTAGTCCTAAGGGGTCATGCATGTGTTCTAACACATGGGTGACCCCTGAGGACCACACAAGGCCCCTTATAACACATGCACACCCCTTAGGACCTATTAGTACCACATAAGACCAAATGGTGTCGCAAGGAGTCTTATGTGGTCCTAATGGGTCACGCATGTGTTCTAACACATGGGTGACCCATTAGGACCACAAAAGGCCCCTTATGACACATGTGCAACCCTTAGAACCTATTAGGACCACATAAGGCAAAATGGTGTCAAAAGGGGTCTTATGTGGTCTTAAGGGGTCACGTATGTGTCCTAACACATGGGTGACCCCTTAGGACCACACAATGCCCCTTATGACACATGTGCACCCCTTAGGACCTATTAGGACCACATAAGACTAAATGGTGTCAAAAGGGGTCTTATGTGGTTTTATATTGTCTTAATGGGTCACACATGTGTTCTAACATATGGGTGACCCTTTAGGACCACACAAGGCCCCTTACAACACAGGTGCACCCCTTAGGACCTATTAGGACCACATAAGACCAAATGGTATAACAAGGGGTCTTATGTGTCCCTAAGGGGTCAGACATGTGTTCTAACAGATGGGTGACCCCTAAGGACCACACCAGGCCCCTTACGACACATTTGCACCCCCTAGGACCTATTAGGACCACACAATACAAAATGGTGTCAAAAGGGGTCTTATGTGGTCCTAAGGGGTCACACATGGGTGACCCCATGGGACCACACAAGGCCCCTTACGACACATTTGCACCCCTTAGGACCTATTAGGACCACATAAGACCAAATGGTGTCGCAAGGGGTCTTATGTGGTCCTAATGGGTCACAGATGTGTTCTAACACATGGGTGACCCCTTAGGAGCACACAAGGCCCCTTACGACACATTTGTACCCCTTAGGACCTATTAAGAAAACATAAGACATATGTTGAAATTAATTAAATTGTAAATGCAATTGTAAATCAACTTGACTTAATTTGACTAATTGTAAATTAATTTGACTTAATTTGACTAATTTTCAAATTAATTATTGTCAATGCAAATATATGTAATTGTAAATTAGACATATATTAAAATTTAAAATTAAATTTATAGTTGTTTAAATGCATATATGTATATATATATGTACACACACACACACACACACACACACACACACACACATATATATATATATGTATGTATGTATGTACACACACACACACACACACACACACACACACACACACACACACATATATATATATATATGTATGTATGTACACACACACACACACATATATATGTATGTATATATGTATGTATGTATGTATATATATGTATGTATGTATGTATGTATGTATGTATATATACATACATATATATATATGCATATATATACATATATATATATATGTATATATATATATGTATGTATGTATGTATGTATATATACATATGTATGTATGTATGTATATATACATATATATTGTATGTATGTATGTATAGATACATATATATATATATGTATGTATATATACATACATACATACATACATATATATATACATATATATATATGTATATATATATACATATATATGTATGTATATATATATGTATGTACATACATACATACATACATACATATATATATACATATATATATATATGTATATATATATATATATATATATAGACCTACATTACCCAGTCACATCATGTCTGATGAGCCTAGATCCCATAACACTAGTAGTTATGAGCCTAGTGTTCATCCTCTTGGGAGTGAGAAAACATCACACAGGTCTGCCAAAACTCCACATGAGAGACAACAACTCTACAATTAGATAGTAGAGGCACTCGAGCGTGCCCTAGATCATTTAAATATCACATTGGGAAACATGTGTGATCAAAGAAATAAGCAAAGGGGTGAGATAATTAAATAGGAGCTACTTCATATGTTTAACCTCATTGACAATTATAATCCTTATGACGAGGTCAACGTAGAGGAGTTCTTTAGATCCCTTTCACATAGTATACATGGTATGGTGAAATGGGACATAGTGAATGATAGGGTTTCCACAACTGATGTGAAAACCATGTTTCCTCATTATCAAGCCTTTGGTAGGGTGAAGGCTTATATGCCTACCAGGTGCACAAATGCACTAGTAGGACCTTTTATCTATCTTTTATGGTTAGCCACTCATCATAGGTGGCCCCAAAAGGATGAGTTACCCCTTTATTTCTGCAAACAATTATTTGCGTAGTTTCATTTGTTGGATGATGTTGACTACACCAATTTTTTGAAACATGTTGGGCAAGGGAAGGGCAGATTTTCAAATAAGTTCAGATGACTAGGTGCACCTCTACCTATCAATAAGTTGCATTGATTGGTCCAAACCCTGTGGTTCTTCCCAAGAGTGTGGACCTAACACATGCTGCAGATAGTGTACAAGATGACACTCGACAGTCCATCTTTTCTAGTATTGCTACTATAGCCACACAAGTGGATGATATGAGATTAGATTGAGTGGGTAGATATTTGTTGTGCTCTCGTACTAGCATTCATGGAGCTCATGAGGCATCAACGAATGGTGATCCATATGTTCAAGTAGACATACCATCACGGATTGAATGTTGCACAAATGCATGACATAGATCCTTTATGGCAAATGAGCACATTCTCATCCAATGATCTCTTGGATTCATATCAGGTCATTACTATGGAGCATGGCATCCCACTAGTGGAGGCCCCAACACATGTTAGGTGTGTACTTGGTAGACCGACTTCTAGCTATGGTTGTGAGCATACGTATTCTCAGCCTACTGTTGTTGCACATCCTACTTCCCCGCCCCAGCATACAACAGTTGGTCAGGATACACCTCCTCCTCTTGTTTATACATCAATTGATCGAGCCACAATACCTAGTACTGGATTTTTGGGGATGTTCACTACCATGCTTATGGAGCTAGACAGTGAGGGGGATCATGTTGTAGTGGGCTCCTTGCATGATTCTGACATCAGTAGGATTAGACGAGCCTTACATGCTATGAGGTATGAATTACAATATATAATTTATTAATTTTAATCTAGCAATTATATATAGCTACTTGATTGTATAGACGAACTGCATAGATTAAATTAATTATATATTAGATTGTATTTTTTGAACTATATAGGGTATCACGTTAGGGTTGATGTATGGAGATTTGGATGCTGCCGCTGGCCCAGTTGTTCATCAGGAGACATGGGTATATATAAAGTTTAAATTATTATTTTTTTGTTTTTAAGTTCTATTTAAAGAGATATCTAGGTGTTGATTAAATAATTTCAAGTTATTTAAATTATATATATCAAACAAAATGTGTGCATTGTCTAGGATGAGCGAGCATTGCGTGGGATGAGCCATTCATCTTGCAAACATTCTAGAGTCTAGCATGCACATGATGGAGGTGTTAGAGATCCCGAGGTATGTTTATCCACAACCACATACATGTACATGTTCAAGTAGATTTGATTTGATCTTTAAAATAAATTATATATATATATAACCTAATAATGAATTTTTAAATAATGTACATGTGAGTTAATGTGTAATTTATATTGCAGTCGCAAGGGCAATGTTTGCAGATTTGCCCATTGCCATCAGCCCTATTCACCAAGAGACACAGGTATACATTATAACTTTAAATTAATTATTTCTTAAATATTTAAGCTCTATATTTAAAGGGTTAGGTTCCAAGTTATAAATATATGTGTACGCATATCTAACAAAATTTCAACATTGCAAGATACACCACTATCATGCAGGTTGAGCTCCTTGTCACATAGATGTCCTACAATCTTGCATGTACATGGTGGTGATGTTAGAGACCCTTTAGAGGTATGTTTGTCTACACATATTCTCTTAATATATGTTACTTTAAAAAAATAACTCTAGTATGAATTAAATGTTTAATGTATGAGTTTATGTGTCCATACTCTATTGCAGGCGCATGGGGTGATGTTTGAGGATTTGCACATTGTCACTAGCCCTATTCAACAAGAGACACGAGTATACATTATAACTTTAAATTAATTGTTTCTTAAATATTTAAGTTATATATTTAAAGGGTTAGGTTCCAAGTTATAAATATATGTGTATTTATATCTAACAAAATTTCAACATTGCAGGATGCACCACTATCACGCAGGTTGAGCTCCTCGTCACATAGATGTCCTAGAATCCTGCATGCACATGGTGGTGATGTTAGAGACTCTTTAGAGGTATGTTTGTCTATGTGAAAATTCTCTTAATCTATGTTAATTAAAAAAAATTACTCTAGTATGAATTAAAAGTTTAATGAATGAGTTTATGCGTGCATACTTTATTGCAGGTGTATGGATGGGGACATGGTTTAGGGCAGGGCCCCAAGTGATCCATTGTTTATATATGTGCACGTGCACACATTTTCTAGACATTTCATATTTGTACATGTGTACTACACATTTCATATTTGTATGTGTACTAGATATTTATTTTTCATATTTCATGTGTGTATGTGTTGTAATTCCAACCAAAATACCCTAAAGAAAAGAAACAATAATATACAAATGGAGATAAAAAAATTTTTAATTAATATCTAATAACAACTAATGCAACATATAACATCTCCATCTATTTACATTTTTTAACCAATTAACCAGTATGAACATACATCATTGTTCATTTCATCAATTAACGCAAGCGGAAATAACACAACATCAATAATCTTTCTCTAGGCTACTTTAACATCATTACTTAATTCATTTCCACAATAACATACTACATACACGATAGGCATATTTCACTTTCATTAATGCATCATATTTTAATTATTTAACCATGAGATATGAAACCTACAACATTACTTAACCCTCATGATATGCATAATTTCCTTTCTACCAATGCATCTATGTGAATCATTCCTATATACTAGATCCAATTAAAATCTTCGAATATTCCTCCTTCAAGATTATTTAACATTCTAACTAGCCTCTAAACATTCCATGAAATAATACAACTAATCCATAAAGTAATTCCATTCTATTCCAACTATAATCCACTTTACTTCCACGATTCATAAAATCACATCTCTACCATAGTACAAATACAATATCCCTAGATTCCAATTTCCAACTACAACTCATCTTACAAATATGAGTACATTAAATACATCATGAGCATATCTCTTTCTACTACAATAATCCATCTACTATATACAAGAATGTTACCTTACATGCATTTTATCTTATCCATTATATAAATCTGCTATAAGGTACATCCATACTACATCATGAAGAAGAATCCACATCCATGCAAGAAGAATCCAAGAGAACATCCCAATGGCTAAAAGAACCAACCTCCCAATCATGTGGAACCAAAGGAACCACCCCCCTGTGCTAGGAGATGACACAAGGTCCCAACACACACTCTAAACCTAAGCTGGCACCTATAATCAAGGATACTAACCACACAAGGACTCTTAAGCAAGAACTCACACATACAATAAGAATGAACTCCCAGAGGCGTAAAACTCATCAAGACATAAATGCATCCAATAAGCATAATCATAAATCACAAAGGAAAACACATGTAGGAGTGGAGTGTCATCACATGCCATCCTCATAACATAATAACACAAGGCACTAGCCTGATGGACATGTGGAGCCATCTCAACCTATAAGAGACTAAGGGAGATTAGCTTACCATCTTCACGACCTTCTCATGCTTATCCTAAAACATCCTCCCTAGGACTAAGTCATGAGGCACAAATCAATTTATCATCTTATAAATTAATCTAAATACCCAACCCATCAATTATTAGGTTATCACTTATTTACAAATCACAGAAAACTCCAATGTGCCCTGGTGGTCTAGACTTCATGCATCCTTACAAGGAACCTCATGCAAGCCTATCTCTCATGACCCCGGTCATCACAAGGAAGCTCACTCCTCCTAACATGGCCCAACAATAAATCACAAGAAGCCCTACCAACATAATTACATGAAAATAATACTCAAAGCAAACAACAACTTCCACACATAATTTTACAACATAAACAAGGCTACAACAACATATACAACATCAATATAGCAAAATGAGCCTCTTGACTAGCAATAACAAAGGCATATCAAGCTCTCAAATGTTGCCATCAAATAAAGAATAACATCACAGCAAGGCCTACTCACTTGCTGGTCCAAAACAACATAGAAATCATCTCAATCATCCATGGCCTATCCACATGGAAGAATAATATCCATAACATATAGAGAAACAAATATACTCAAAACCATCAAAATACATCAAAACTGATAAAACTTAAAACTAGGAAATATTAACAGACCTCAAATAAAGCCTTTGGTATGAAAATCAATTCGGGAAATACTTCAAAAATGACCAAAACTGGAAAAATACAAAACACTGACAGGTTAGCACTTTTGCCTCGTAGGATAGCGCTTTTGCCAAATAGAACATCGCTCCTGTCAAGAAGAATAACACTTATACATTCCAGAATAGTGCATATGCATCCTCAAACAATGCTTTTGTTTCCAAATTCATGCTTATGTGTCCTAAGACAACCCTTATGCTATGCAGAGTAGTGCAAACGCAACACAGAACAACACAAATGCAATGTGGAACAACACTTTTGCAGAAACAACACTTTTGCATGAAACTTACGAAAACTTTGATAACTTTCAGGTAAAATAATAAAATACAGACTTAACGAAAAGGCTCAAAAAACATATGAAAAGAAATGCCTAAAAACAAAGAATACTTGGGTATAAACACAATAAAATAACTCAATCAATAAACCAAAATTTATATCAAATAACTTCAGAACCATTTCTCACATAGCCATGAAATGTATACATGGGAAAACCAAAATAAATATCTCCCAACAACTATATAAAAACTCTCATAACATAAAGTTTCCTTCCCCAAATATTTCCTTTAACAATATTAAAACTATAGAGTAAATAATATTTCAACCCAATATCCAAAAACAATGCAGACACAATGCATACACAGAGAAGCCATTGAAAACCAAAATGCAAAGCGAAGAACTCCAACTTGCAACATTGAAGTAATGGATTGAAGCTAAAGAAGAGCTCCCACAAGCCAAACCAAATCCAATCCAAGCTCCAGGCAAAACCAAGATAGAAGAAATCCAAAACCAAGAAGAAAACTTGTTGGAGAAATTTTCCAGAGAAGAGCAAACCAACCCGAAAAACCTCACAGGAAAGAAAATAAAAAGCAACAATAATCCAAAAAGCCTAGCCTTAATCTCGGCCAATCAAAATACTCCATTTTGGAGTATATTTTACCAACCCACCATATAATATAATTTATTCACCCATTTTGAATTTAACCAATGAGGGTGAAGGGTAGGTAAAGTAAATAAAATATAGTTATTCAACTAAGTGGGATTGTTTTATTTCTTTATTTAATTTAATGTGTTCATACACCCCACTTAGGAATAAAAGTCAAACTAGTAAATAAATATAAGCTGTAAATAAATAATTCAAATGGGGATTAAAATCAAATAAACCAAAAGCTAATAAAATAAATTAATGAACCAAATAAATATAAGATATCAAATAAATAATTAAAGAATCAAAATACCATTAAAGATTAAACCACAAATATTAAATAATTATTAAACAACAATAAGGCTTATCAAATAAATAATCATAAAATCAATAAACGTTAATTATCAAATAAATATAAATACCAAATAATTAAATATTCAAAACTCATAAATTAAATCCATTAAAATAAATATTACCAAATATAAAACTACACATCAAGAGCCACATAATTACTCTAACATAAACAAGTAAATTAGCCGACATAAATTGAACTCACAATACCAAAATACCAAGCTTACTAACTGACATGGCAAATTATGCCAAGACACTCACTACTCACGGTGAACAACTTAGACCTAGAGTATGTGAGGGGAAACTCATGCCATCTCTGAACCACATAAGCCATTGGAACTAAGACATGTTCAAACCTGTGAAGCTAGGTGGAGTCGATGTCTGGTACCTACAAAATCTTGTAACCACAAAATGACAATACAACATATACATATACATATATAGAACAAGCAAGTTATAGAGAATCAGGACAACACATCCCACTCACGATGAGTGATGTGGAATCGTCTCTATCACGAAGACAGTCAAACAATAGTCAAACACATCTCATCATATGTAATCATGAAGTAGGGTTAGCATAATCATAATCATCATCAAAACCATGATAAATCTAATCTATCAATAATCCATCACATAATGAGAATATAAAATCCATCAAGTACATATATCATCAAATCACATGATCAATTATGATAGTACCGACATCCATATAGATAATCAAAATAGCATATGTCCAATATTGTCTAACATCAATCATAAGTCACTGAAGCACATGAGCAATCATCATCCAAATCATCAAAATATAGTCTAGATAAGTCTATCAAGAATAATATAAAAGTCAACTCTAGTAAAAATAAGTCAAATCAAGGGTGGACACTACATGTGTACAAGACATTTAATACATGTGTATGCAATAGATAGACATATATATGTATGTGCTCAATAGACATAAATTATGTTTTTGAAAGTTAAGTGTTTAAATTATAGATAGTCATTTGAATTTAGTTAAGTGTTCTAGTTAAGTGTATGTGATAGATATAGTCATTTGAATTTCAAATGTGTATGTGATAGATAGACATATACATATATGTGTTAGGAATCTACATCTCATACTAGACTAGAGTTTATGTATGTTTAATAAACTTCAAAAATTTAATGAACTTACATCTATATATTTAAATTTAATGCACTTATATCCATGACGCAAATATCCCCTTAAATCCCCTTAGGACCACTTAAAACACCTTAGGACAACATAATTAAATGAATCCATACTATTGGCATTGTATGAAGATTGTATTAATGAAGTATAGTGTTGTCATTGATGTCAATTACAATCGGTATTGGAGTTGTATTGCAACCGCTAGTGATACAATAATGCAACTAGTAGTTGAGCAGTGATGGAAACCAGTATTGTTTTTTGAAGCAGAGTGATCAACCGATAACCCTAACCTGTTGATATGATGAACCCTAACCGATGGAGCTTGGTAAATCGGTTGTGTTGATCTATGATCAAATGATGACTAGAGATGATTATGTCACGTATGCATGATGCATGTGATGAGTTTCAAAGTGGTTTTGGCACATATAGATAACAATTTTATCTTAGGAATGAGCATATGAATAGCATGAAGTGAAACCATGTGATGTGTTATAAGATTTGATGAGCGGTGATCTAGGAGCAATCAAAATTGTCTTGAACAATGTCCAGTTGATTGCTATGTAATCCGATGGTCATGTTTGAACTGATTTGTTTGTAATATCTATTAGATATTAGGTTTTGTGTTGTGTTATCAACCTATTGTATTTCTTTATAAGGTCAATGAGTTGTTTTGTAATAGTGTTGGAAATTTTTTTAAGTGTGGTAGTAAGACTATTGCCGAACCAGATGGAGTATCTACAGAATGATTTGAAGGCAGATAGGAGCTTAATAGGATCTGACTAAGCAAGATAGTGCAATTACCAGATCAGCAAAAACCCTCTTGTTCTCTAACAATTACAATAGTTAAATCCCTTAACCAGGTAATATTTAATAGGCTTGGTTCTTTCTAAATCCTCTAACCAAGTGATCCATTAGCTTGGATTTGAAATCCTCTATTGAGGTTACTCCTAACAGGGTATTGCCTTTAACAGGGTATTATTGTCAATCCCTTAACCGGGTGGTCCTTAATCGGATCTATTCTTAACAGGACATTCTTTGTAAAGCTTCTAACAAGGCTTGGATCCTAATAGGGTGAACTTCATAATACTTGTGGGTATTCATCCCCACCGTGGTTTTTCCCATTTGTTTTTCCATGTCAAAAATCATTGTGTCAAGTGGTGAATGATTTTGTGTATGTTTTTTATATGGTTAATATGTTTAACTGATAAAGCCACTTAGATATGTTTAGATGACTAGAAGTGATTTGAAATGAGCTATTACTAATGTTAAGTAAAGTGGTTTATGTTTTGGTTAAATGGTCTATGAATTTTAGATTTGTTACACTGTTATATTGGTATTCTAGTCAACCGATAAACTTTACAGTGTAGTATCAGTTTTGATACAGTATCTAAACCACTTAGTTTTGAAAGTTTAGTTTGTTTTCTATCTACCGATTTACGCCCCCCCTCTTAGTAGTTGACCAGATCCTTATTGATTCATCATATCATCAATTGGTATTAGTTCTTTCTAGGTCCTCTTGTGTTTAAGTCTAACAACTTGAGGTAAAGATCTTTGAGAACATGATGAAGAAAGAAGGTTCAAAGTTCAACAGGGAAAACTACATAATTTGGAGTGATAGGATGAAGATCTATATCAAGAGTCTAGGAAACCAATATTGGAACATTTTGTTACTAAATATAACTTGCCTGGTGGGAATTTGTTAGATGATAAAAAGAAGGAGCAATAGGAGAATAATCAAGCATTGGAGGCCATTATCAGTTCCTTGTCTGATTCAGAGTATGTTTATGCCCATGGATTGGAAACTACTTTTGAAGTACAAAAGAAACTTGAGGATATCTATAGCGGTGATGAGCATGTGAAGATTACCAAAGAGGAGAGTTTGAGAGGTAAATTTGATGATATGAAAATGGATGAAGGTGAGAACATTCTACAGTATGGTCAGAGGATCAAGGAGATAGTCAATGAGATTAGAAGTATTGGTGGTATAGTGGAGGATACCATAGTGGTTAGGAAGGTGTTGAGAACCCTTCTACTGGTCTATGCTATCTGAGTTGCAGCCATTCGGAAACACAAGTCTATTGATAAATAAAAGGTAACTCTTGACTCTAACATTGGTAAACTGACTTCTTTTTAATTAAATGGTTATGATGGAAGTATTCAGAAATCAGAGTCTGCATTTAGAGCTTCAGTTTATAACCCACCGGTAAGGAAAAACAGAGAAGCTAGTTACAGTCATGAGTCTAGATCTAGTAGAGAAGTTGATGATAAGGACAATCCAAAGCATTGTTGGACAAGAGGTTACCCAGAGGTACCGATAAGTACTGAGGTAAATTACCTTTGAAGTGTTTTGCATCTAACCGGATTGGACATAATGTTGCTAACTGTCCAAATAAAGATAATGAGCATAAACATGAGAAGTATAAGAAGTACAAAGGCAAAGGCAAAAGAGATTGTCTCATTGTTATGGATGGAGGAATTATAGATGAGGAATTTGAAGAAGATGCATATGAGGGTATTGTCTTTGTTGCCATTAAAGAAGAAACATAAGATCAGAAGGCATTAGTCTCTCACATGGATAGTTCTGATGATTGGATTATAGTCAGTGGTTGTTCACATCACATGACCAGTGACAGGAATAAATTTATTACTTTAAAGGAATTTGATGGAGGTGTTGTGAGATTTGGAAATGACTCACCCTGCATGGTAAAAGGAAAAGGAACCATCTCTTTGAATGGGAAGAGTAGTGCAGATGATATCTACTGGGTTGAAGGATTGAAACATAATCTTTTGAGTTTTTCTCAACTCAATGACAGGGTTTATCCACTAGAATTCAAGAATGGAATGCACAAAATCTATGGAAGCAAAGGTGAACTGATTTCAACCAGCAAGTAGACAAAAGGTAACCTGTTTCACCTAAGTTCTAAAGTCAACAATTGTTTAATTGCAAAAGTAGAAGATAGTTGGCTTTGGCGTCAGAGATTTTGTCATGTAAATTTTGATAACATTGTGAAAGTCACCAAGTCCAAATTGGTAAGAGGTTTGCCTCATTTGGACAAATAGGTTAATGCTCTGTGTAAGGAATATCAGTTAGGGAAGATGACATCCTCAACTTTTAAGAGCAAATATTTTTCAGCAAAACATTTTCTAGATTTGGTTCATACAAACCTTTGTGGACCAATAAGGACTAGAAGCATTCAAGGTGATCGATATTTTATGATTTTTACTGATGATTGCTCAAGAATGATGTGGGTTACATTCTTGAAGGATAAAACACAAGCCTTTAGAAAGTTTAAGGCATTCAAAGCCTTAGTTGAAAAGGACAGTGGTAAGAAGATAAAGTGCCTAAGAACTGATCAAGGTGATGAATTTACTTCTGAGGAATTCACTAGATACTATGAAGACAATGGAATTAAGAGGCAACTTTATGCACCTAGGACACCACAATAGAATGGTATTGTAGAGAGGAACAATGGGTTAATTGTTTAAGGTGCAAGGACTATGCTAATACAAGGAGGTGTAGCTAAGACTTTTTGTAGATAAGCTGTCAGCACAACTATCTACACAATGAACTAGATACTAGTTAAAAGAGGTAAGGATAAAAATCCTTATGAATACTGGTATGGTAGATCACCTAATTTCAGTTACTTTAAGATTTTTAGTAGCAAATGTTTTATCAAGAGAGGTGACTATGTTGGCAATTTTGATGCTAAGAGTGATGAAGGCATATTTCCTGGTTACTCCACCAAGAGCAAAGCCTACAAATGTTACAACAACCAGAAAAGAGAAGATCATTGAGAGTGCTAATGTTTGAGTGGATGAGTTTCCTGAATATTGAGGAGAAATCAGTAAGGAGAAGGAGGAGGATGAACCTTACATTCTAATTTTGGAACCAGAACTAGTGAAGCTAGAAGTTGGTGAAATGGATACTGCAGTATCAATACAACCTGAACAAGTAGATTCTACAGAAGATGAAGATAGTTAGGAAGAAGAACATGAAGACCATGATCATGTTATTCCAAGGTATGTTAGACTTAATCATAATACTGATCAAATTATTGGAGATAAAGATGCTGGTGTGTTAACCAACAAAAGAATTAGAGAGAATTATTGTATGATCTCCACTATTGAGCCTAGAATAGCAAAGGAAGCTTTTGGAGATGATCACTAGAAAAAGGCTATGGAAGAAGAGTTTGACTAGATTGAGAAAAACAATACTTGGTCATTGGTACCTAGATCGATGAACAAAAATGTTATAGGAACAAAATGGGTATTCAGGAATAAACTGAATGAAGATGGAGTAGTATTCAGAAATAAAGCCAGATTGGTATGCAAAGGATATGCAAAAGAAAAATGTAAAGACTATGGTGATACATTTCTACCAGTTGCAAGATTGGAAGGTGTTAGGACTCTACTTGCATTTGCAACATATAGAGGATTCAAAATTTATCAGATGGATGTTCAGCCAACATTTCCAAATGTAATATTGTAAGAAGAAGTCTATATTGAACAACCATATGGTTATGCTTTGACTGAAGAAAAGGATATGGTGTGAAAAATACACAAGGAACTCTATGGTTTGAAGAAAGCACCAAGGACATGGTACAGAAGACTACATTCTCACTTAGTGAAGATAGGTTTTCAGAGAACCAATGAAGACAACAATATATATCTCAAGATTGAAGGAGATAAGATACTGGTTAGTGAGGTATTTGTGGATGATATAATTTTTGGGGGCAATGATGACATGTGTGATGACTTTGGTAGGAGTGATAAAATTCTTTATAGGTTTGCAAATTCAACATATGAAGAATGGTATTTTTGTTACACAATCCAACTATGTGAAAGAGGTATTGAAGACATTTGGAATGGGAGACTGTAAACCAGTTGGAACACCAATGGTTACAGGATGTAAATTGTCTAAGGATGATGATTTTGCATTAGTGGATGAAAAGGAGTGTAGGTCAATGATAGGTAAACTACATTATGTTGTTCACAACATACCAGATATTGCTCATGCAGTTGGATTAGTTGCCATATTTCAGAAGAACCTAAAGGAGACACACATGGTAGCAACCAAACGAATCTTTAGATATATGAAAGACACAATTGGTTATGGATTATGGTATCCATATGCAAGTAACTTTGATTTGAAAGTCTATACAGATGCAAACTGGGCAATAAATGTTGATGACATGAAGAGTACAACCGGAGGAGCATTCTTTCTTGGAGGAAGGCTTGTATCTTGGAGCAACAAGATATAAAGTTGTATATCACAGTCAACTATAGAAGCTAAATAGTTGCATCTTATATGAATTGTACCCAAGCAATCTGGATGAAGCACATTCTAGAAGGTTTCAAGTTGAAAATTTAAGAACTGATTAGGATTTTTTGTGATAACACGAGTGCAATAAACATTTCAAAGAACCCGGTGTTGCATGCCCAAACCAAGCATATTGAGATGAAGTATCATTTCTTAAGAGAGAAACTGCAGAGTAAAGATGTGTGTTTGGAGCATGTATCTACTAAAGAGCAGCTAGCGGATATCTTTACTAAACCTCTACCTAAGGCTACTTTTGATTATCTTAGAGGTTGGCTAGGGGTTGTGCCCTACATGAGGTCAATTAAACAGATGTGGAAGACATCAATCCTGGAGCTTATTGAAGATCTTGAAGCAAGATTGGTGTAGAGTGGAGCTATTCCACAGGGGGAGAAACATGTTGCAGATCGTTGTTGCCAATCGGTGAAGCATGGAATGGTTAACTAGTTGATATTGGTATTTTGATTTGTCATTTTTGTCAAAGGAGGAGAAGAACTGTATAAGGGTGAAGAACTATATGATTGATAGCCAGTTATCAGCTGAAGACATGGAGACACAGTTGAAGGAGAGTACATGGAAAATGTAAACTAAGATTCCTATACATGTGTATGTGCATTACTCTCAACCATCACAATCAAGTGGTGTTGATATTTGTATTGCCATCAATGCCAAAGGGGGAGTTTGGAATTGCATGAAGATTGCATTAATGAAGTATAGTGTTGTGATTGATGTTAATTGCAACTGGTATGGAGTTGTATTGCAGCTGATAGTGATGTAGTAATGCAACCAATAGTTTAGCAGTGATGGAAACCAGTATTGTTTTTTGAAGCAGAGTGATCAACCGGTAACCCTAACCTATTGATATGTTGAACCCTAGCCAATGGAGCTTGGTGAATTGGTTGTATTGATCTATGATTGAATGATGATCAAAGATGATTATGCCACGTATGCATGATGCACGTGATGAGTTTAAAAGTGGTTTTGGTGCATAGAGATAACTATTTTATCTTAGGAATGAGCATATGGATAGCATGAAGTGAAACTGTGTGATGAGTTACAAGATTTGATGAACGATGATCCAAGAGCAGTTGCAGTTGTCTTGAACAATGTGCAGTTGATTGCTATGTAATCCAACGGTCATGTTTGAACCAATTTTTTTGTAATCTCTATGAGATCTTAGGTTTTGTGTTGTGTTACCTACCTATTGTATTTCTCTATAAGGTCGATGAGTTGTTTTGTAATAGTGTTGGAAATTTTGTTAAGTGTGGTAGTGAGACTGTTGCCAAACTAGAAGGAGTATTTGTAGAATGTTTTGAAGGCAAATATGAGCTTAATAGGATATGACTAAGCAAGATAGTGCTATTACCAGATCAAAAAAAACCCTATTATTCTCTAATAATTACAATAGTTAAATACCTTAATTGAGTAAGCTTTAACATTCTTGGTGCTTTCTAAATCTTCTAACTAAATGATCCATTAGTTTGGATTTGAAATTATGTATCAAGGTTACTCCTAACAAGGTATTATTGTCAATCCCTTAACCAGGTGGTCCTTAACCGGATTTGTTCTTAACAGGACATTCTTTGTGAAGCTTCTAACAAGGCTTGGCTCCTAACAGGGTGAACTTTAGAAGAGTTCGAAATACTTGTGGGTATTCATCCCCACTGTGCTTTTTCCCATTTTGGTTTCCACGTCAAAAATCATTGTGTAAAGTGGTGAATGATTTTGTGTATTTTTTTATATGGTTAATATGTTTAATTGATAAAGCCACTTAGATATGTTTAGATGGTGGGAAGTGATCCAAAATGAGCTATTACTAATGTTAAGTAAAGTGGTTGATGTTTTGGTTAAATGGTATATGAGTTTTAGATTGGTTACACTATTATATTGGTAGTTTGTTTTCTATCTACTGATTCACCCCCCCCCCCCCCCCTCTTAGTAGTTGACCGGATCCTTATTGATTCGTTATATCATCACATACAACATAATTAAATGAAATTATACATGTGTAAATATAAATTAAATGAATGCATAGATGAATAAAATGAGTCCATGCATGTGTACAAATATAAATGAATTCATAACACAAATATCCCCTCAAGATGCCTTAAGACAACATATATATATATAGATGATCTCTTGGATCATGCATATCTATAAATGAATTGATACATGTATACATACATTTAAAGATGATTTAATAGGTGATTCACACATTGAAAATTCAAGCTATCTGTGTAACTATATATACACCATAATTAAATGAAACTATACATGTGTAAATATAAATTAAATGAATACATAGATAAATAAAATGAATCCATGCATGTGTACAAATATCTAAATATCTGAATGTCTGAATGTTAACACATGTCTAAATATTTAAATATATACGAGTTTATCAAAATAAGACCTATCTAATATAATTTACTTGTTCAAACATGACAAGTGAGCTTAAAGCTCCTGGTACATATAATCTGGATCCTTCCTATCTTTTATAATCTCTAAATTTTTTTCATGATCTTCAATAGGCAACCTCCAATTTTGGTTGCCATGTCCTCTTTTTGACAATGGCTCCAACTGCAATCTTGTCACTATTACTAAGTGACTGTAGTGTAGAACTTTTTGGCCAGGCATATAATCAATTAATGTTACACCATTTGTATCTATCTTTATTTGTTGATAATAGGTGCCTTCAACAACAACTAAACTAGTGGGATATTGTTGCCCATCATCATCATTGACTGATTCCAATAACTTGCATTTTGGTTGTGTGCATCTCAGTAGATAATAATATACACTTTCAGTATTATTAGGATCAACAATCACTGCAAAAATATCACCTATGAAAATAGACCACATGTATATATTTCAAGCAATATAAGTTCATTATACATTTTTAAATTAATTTTGAACAATATTAAATTAAATAAGAATTTAAAAATTTGTACATGTACATATATAATTTACAGAATATACATGCACGCACCTATAACAACTAAATCAAAAACATGATCATAATCAGCTGAATATAGAGGATCATGAATATCAATAATGTCTCTATCTTTGTAAGGGGGCATTGTGTAAAATTCTTTCATTTCCCATTGTAAAATATATCCATCAACAATATTTTGACAATGAGTATCTATGTTGTTCGCAATGCAATCAACACAAAAGCATGATTTTCCTCTTGCAAGAATAACATGAGGCTTTCTAAATCCCGTAGTCATGACTTGATGAAAACTTCTAATACCATTAATTGATTGACAATTATAAGGATTTGATCAATCAATATCTAATAATACAAATTATTTAGTCCATTTTAGTTCATTTCACACATATACATGTACACACACATATATATATATATATATATATACACACATACATTTTTAAAATAATTCAAGAACACTTGAATTTTTAAGAATATTTATATATATACCTTTAACTTCTCAAAAATAACACTTGTTGTAAGTTGCATCATGACCAACAAAATAGTTTTTGCACCATTCAATAATATCATTAGAATTACGTATGGTGTTACCTGTATAGAAGCTCTTTCTTTAGAAAATTGGACAACCCATGTACATACATATTTATATTTAAATTAGTCTATGAAGAGAATTAAAGTTGTACACAAATATGAAGAGAATTTACCTACAAGTTCATGTTGGCAAAGTGCACGCTTCACACATGCTCTTGCTCCATCATGCTCTCCTTTTCCATGTCCACTCTCAAATAAGTTCCACAAAAAATTTATGCTACGTCGAGCATGTTGTAGGGATAATGAGTTAAAAGATTTTGCAGACTTAAATTGCCCTGACATGAATAACATATATATATTTAAATTTTTTGACCTGTTATATGTACAATCAAATCATATATAAGAAAAAAATCAACTTATAATCAATTCCAAATCTAATGTACTTACTGGCACATCCATCTGACCAAATCCAATGTTGTGTACATTCTATCCCACAATCTTTAATATCTTCAAAAAAGATTCCAAAACAATGTGCTACATAGCTCCTATCATGACACGTATCATCACTGATATAGAAATGAACCTTCTTGATGATAATGCGTTCATTTTTTCAGTACTCTCTATAGCATCCACCTAAAATTGTGCATGTCTATAGAAAACTTGTACAAATATTGCAACTTGATCAAAATTATAATATTGACTTTGAATTTCTGTGTGAGGACTAAATGTATAGTTCTTGGAGAAATCTACAATTGAAAGAATACAACCTAGTGGAAAACAATTCTTTGAATCATGAAATTGTTTAGCCTTCCATATTGCACCATATAAATGTTGGATATGTGGATATATCATATTACAAAATCTATCTATAAACTGAATGTAGGCCAATTCACTCTTTCAACATAAGTTTTTTGGATTCAGTTCCTGACTTACTTTGGTATGTCTCATATTCAAATATCTTCCATATAACTAGCACATGAATATCAATATTCTTAGTTTTCAACACAAACTTACTCAAAACTCCACAATCATTGCATTCACCTTTTATACATTGTATTTTGAACTCATCTAAATCTTCTAATTTATCACATAAAATAGACTTCACAAATTGTGTTGTACTTGTAGGAATGACTAGATTTGGATTAATTGTTTCCATGAACTTCTTATATGATTGCAAGTGTAGATTAAATTCAACATGATTTCAACAACAACAAGTTTCACATACCTTATTTATGCATACAAAGCAAGGATGCAATCTCTCAAATATCCTTTGGCAAATCTTTACATCTGAAAATTCTTTCTTGAATGCTTCAAACAATTAACTTTGTGTTGTATCTAAGAAATGTTTTGGATGTGTAATGTTTTTACCATCTTCATCTATCATCTGTATAGTGTCCCTTCTATTGGAAGAAACATGAGATTGGTTGGTCCAATAATCAATGACCTACCTTTTTACATCTTCAAAAATTTTGTCTTTTCTAGGAACCCTACAGTTATTTACCCAATTCTTTTTAATATTTTCATCCAACATATTTCTCTTCCTAATGTATCTTTGAATAGTTCTTCTAGATACATGAATTAATTAAAAAATTGTATTAACCTGATTTCTACGAGTCAATTTCTTACTAGTAATCATGGTCATCAATGCTCTACATGCAACACTTAAATCAACACCTCGACTTGTGTTATCAATACAATTCAAAGATTCTTGTAAATTTTCAATTATAGTTTCTCTTACTAATGTATCATGAGAACTTTTCTTATTATCAACACCCAACAACTCCAAAATAGGTTTCATTTCCTTTTCCTAAATAACTTAGTAAATAGTTGTGCTCTTCCAATAATAGACTTATTTTTAAAATAATCATCCCACAATTTCTTACAATGCAATTTTAATGTACTTTCAAGTATCATATCTTCAGATGGAATTTTATTGAAAAGACTATCTTCATCCATTTCCAACAAATTTTCCAATACCAGAAAAAATAAATTTAATCTTGTACCTAAGTAGATGTTTCTTGAACATAATCTTATCTTGAACATCAACGGGTTGTTGTTGACTACAATTTGTATGACCTTTCATCTTATCATCCCTTTTATGATCATACAGCCTTGATCTAGTCCTCTTATTCCCCATTGCAAAAAATATTCAGATCTTCAAAATTTTGTGCTTTGAACCTAAAAACAAAAACATGCAAATGTACCATATATAAGAAAAAAACATATTTGCATGCACCTTTCAAGTTATTTTAAATTCTAGAAGTTATCTATATACATATATATACTTATCAAAACAATGTTAGAGTTAAATATATAAATCTACACATCATTTGTAAACTATGAAAGTTAAAAAAGTTATATAGTTACTTTTCCTTGTTCTTAACAAACAAAATATAATTAATGAAATGTAAATTTAATTTTGCATTCTTAAACTTTATACATTGAATAAATGAAACATGTGTAAATTTTCATCCATTTAAATCATTTGACTAAACTCCACGTTTAAAAATTTAGAAAAAAAAAAAAAAAACATTCAAGAAATAAGACCTAGTTTCTACCAAACATAAGATAGAGAGTAAGATATTAAGTCTAGTTGGATTCTACATTTGACTATGGAACATGTACATATGAATGTGATTTAATAACATTAATTGCATGAAATCTAAAGTAGATAATATATAGAGAATTTGAGTCAAGTATTAGATTCAACAAAATATAATTAAGTAATAAATAGTCTTGAATATACTCAATTTCATTAGTGTTTAATATATATTTACAAATTAAAAAAAAAAAGATTTTTTGACATGATGTCATTGCATGTGGCTCCATGGGCTAGGGTTCCTGCGGGGCATGGTGGTTTTCCTCTCGATCGGGGCAATGTCAGCTGAGTGTCCGTGGTGAAGCGCGAAGATGGCAGAGATCGAAGCCATGGCAGATTTGTGTCCTCAAACGATCGACAGGGTTTTGGGGCAGTCACTTCAAATACCCATGACAGTTGTGTGTCTGGTTTCCACCCCCATTCTCGACCCCATGTAATGCCTGAACAGAGGGAAGGTGTGCAAAAATCATGACATAAAGTAGATTTGGTTTGGGGGAATTCTTCTTCGTTGCCAAATGGGTGGATGTCGCCTCATGGTAGAGATATTTTGGGCCCATCGACTTCGAATGCGCCTGTTTCAGCCAAGCCGACTACTATTGTAGATCCCGAAGACAACTGAGAGGGGGGGGTGAATCAGTTGTCTAATAAATTCAAACCAAAAACTTATTAACCAACTTAATGCTTAATACCGGTAAATCAGTTAAGTATACCGGTAGACAATGTTAACAGAAAATTGTTGTACCGGTAAGAATTAATGCATGAAACATAAGCACAAAGTCATCCACAACACATGACACCAATATTTGTACGTGGAAACCCTATAAGGGGAAAAACCATGGTGGGAAACCTTACCCACAATCAGATGATACTACTGCAGATAGTAAGTGTACAAAGAGGGGTCTGCACATGCAGAAAGGCCAATAGCCTAGAGCTCACTGCTCAATCACAAATAGGAGACACACTGACTATAGTTGGATGGTTAAATCCAATGAGAATGTACTGCACAAAATAGCATCTTCATATGCTGGATTGAGTATCAATGTAATGTTGATATGCTTCTACAAAACCTAACTTCACCTTCAAATGATGTTTTCATGTATATCCCTACTTGATCTCGCATATACCCTTCCTTAAATCTTTTTTGCATTCCACACTTGATCTTACAAATAAGATCTTACATTTATACCATACCCTAAGACCAATTTTAGTAGGTCGGCTCTATAAGATATTACAATAAAAACATTTTACAAACAATACAATATCCGATGCAATAACCGATTGAACATGTCGGCTTAATGCATTTACAACAATAATAGATCATCTCCATAGCATGCCATGCTGATCTGGAAAAGATAAACCTGCCGGTGTAACCCTAGATAACCTGGACCTATTTGCCGGTAAAAGCAAATATGCAAATGAGAATATACCAATGATTATTACTTCAAAGTAAAGTGTCCACATGATGTCTTCGACATTACCAAGTGTCTTCCATGTCAATGCAGGTATCGGTGAACATTATATCCTGCCGGTTAACCATATACCAGTAACTGTTTGCATAGTTTATTGTTTGCCAGTGAATGTTGCTGGATCTCCAAAGTAGGTGTATTTAGCAGATGTTGACATCAATGACAAAACCATACCAAAATACCAACAATCTCCCCCTTTGGCATTGATGGCAACACAAGATGGAAAAACCATCAAAGTGCCAAAACATAAATGCCAAGTACAAAAACCATCAATCTCCATTTCTCCCCCTGGGAGTAATATTTGTTTATACCAAACTCTTATACCAATCTCTCCTCAAAAGGATAATGCATTTTTCATACATCTCTCCCTAATGTTTTTCCATATATCTCTCCCCCTTTGACATCAAATGCCAAAGTCACAAAAAGTCAAGTTCATACAAAATACCAACCAAGTCAATATATCAACTACTCCCCCTGAGAAGTAGCTTCCTCATCAAATACCAGAATAAAAGATTTGTCCATTTAATTCTGTCAGTTGATGACAATCATTGACTGCCTAAGTCTCTACCGGTGGAGGTAAGACTCCGAGTTGATCTCTGAGATACTCAAAAGTTTCCTTAGGCAAAGGTTTTGTGAAAATATCTGCAAGTTGTTCTTTAGTATTCACATAAACTAGTTTTATCTCCTTTTCTTCAACTTTTTCCCTTAGAAAATTCAGTTTGATAGAAACATGTTTTGTTTTAGAATGTAATACTAGATTCTTAGATATATCAATTGCTACAGTGTTATCACAATATTTAGTAATAGGTTCCTTGCATTTTACCTTTATGTCTTTCAATATTTGCTTAAGCCAAAGTACCTGTGTACAGTTTGTTGATGTTGCAACATATTCTGATTCTGCTGTTGATAAAGATGTACAACTCTATTTCTTACTTAACCAAGAAACTAATCTCTTTCCAAGAAAGAATGCTCCTCCAATGGTGCTTTTTCTACCATCCACATCTCCTACCCAATTTGCATCTATGTATGCATATAGATCAAAATTTTCATCTTTAGGATACCATAATCCAAGATTTACTGTGCCTTGTAAGTACCAGAAAATCCTTTTTACTACTGATTCATGATTTTCCCTAGGATTACTCTGAAATCTAGAAACTATACATACTGCATTCATAATATCAGGTCTGGTTTGTGTCAAATACAGTAAACCTCCTATCATAGATTTGTATCTAGTTGGATTAATAGGTGTAGATTCATCCCTTTGAGATAATTTGTCATTTGTAGTCATAGGTGTGCTTACCGGTTTAGAGTTCTCCATCCCAAATTTCTTAAGTAGTTCTTTCAAGTACTTAGATTGACTCAAAAATATGCCTTTATCAATCTATAAAATCTGCAATCCTAAAAAGAATTTTATTTCTCCGATCATAGACATTTCAAATTCATGCTGCATTTTAAGAGAAAATTCTTTGCATAATCCATCTTCTCCTCCAAAGATTATATCATCAACAAATACTTCCATAATCAAGATGTCATCATTAGTTGCTTTGTAATATAAATTGCTATCTGCATTTCCTTTAGTAAAACCAATCTTTAAAAGATACTTATCCAATCTTGCATACCAAGCTCTTGGAGCTTGTTTTAATCCATACAGAGCTTTTCTTAATCTACAAACCATATCATTGTCATCTGTCAAGGAAAATCCATTAGGTTGTTCAATATAGACTTTCTCTTTAAGATCTCCATTCAAGAATGCACATTTAATATCCATTTGATAAACTTTGTAATCCTTGTGAGCTGCAAAGGCCAAGAATAATCTAACTGCCTCAATTCTGGCTACCGGTGCAAAGGTTTCATTGTAATCAACTCCTTCTTTTTGAGAATATCCCTTACACACTAGTCTTGCTTTATTTCTGACAACCTTACCATCTTCATTGAGTTTGTTTCTAAATACCCATTTGGTTCCAATTACATTTTTATTTTCAAGCCGGGGAACTAATGTCCAAGTATTATTTTTCTCAATTTGTCCTAATTCTTCTTCCATAGCTTTAATCCAAAATTTATCTTCACATGCCTCATTGATAGATAATGGTTCAATTTGAGAAATAAGACATACCTCTTCATTCGCCAATCTTCCTCTTGTCATGACTCCTTTAAATTTGCTTCCAATTATCTGATCTTCAGAATGATTCAGTCTTACATACTGGGGTGTCTTAGTCTGTTGTTGTTCTTCAATTACTGTGGAATCCTCTGATGATACCAGAGTAACTGGATCATCATTCTGTACTACTGGATTTACTATTGGTTCATTTGTCATAATTTCTATTACTGGTTCAGAGTCTATATACCTTGAAGTTCCTCTGAATTGTTCATCAATCTTTACATTTGTACTTTCAACAATTTTCTATAATCTTTTAGTAAAACATCTATAAGCTTTACTCTTAGATGAATAACCAAGAAATATTCCTTCATCACTTCTAGGATCAAACTTGCCAATATACTCATCTCTTCTAATATAACATTTACTTCCAAAAATTCTGAAATACTTAAGAGTAGGGGTATTACAAAATCATAGTTCATGAGGGGTCTTACCGGTTTCACCTTTGATGTGAACTTTGTTGAATGTAGACAACAGTGCTTACTACCTCTCTCCAGTACACATGTGGTAGATTTGCTTCTGATAACATACTTCTTGCTGCATCCAAAATAGTTATGTTTTTCCTTTCAACAACTCCATTTTGTTGTGGTGTTCGAGGTGCTTATAACTGTCTTTTGATTCCATTTACTTCATAGAATGTATTAAAATCTCTAGATTTGAATTCTCCTCCTTGATCTGATCTTAAACATTTAATTTTCTTACCGGTTTCATTTTCAACCATTGCTTTGAATAGCTTGAACTTCCCAAGTGCTTCTGATTTTTCTCTGAGAAAAGTAACCCAACACATTCTAGAATAATCATCAATAATTAGCATGAAATATCTATCACCTTGTAAGCTTTTAGTTCTAGCTGGACCACATAAATCAGTGTCAATTAAATCAAGTGCATTATTGGATCTTTCTGGAATACTTTTGAAACTAGCTCTAACTTGTTTTCCAAATTGACATTCCTTGCAAATTGTATTCTGAGGTTTCACAATTTTAGGTAGATCTCTAACTGCCTTAGAAGTACTGATTTTTACCATGCAATCAAAATTTACATGACATAGTCTTTTATGCCATAGCTAACTTTCATCTATATGTGCAATTAAGCATGCCTTTTCACTGTTATTCAAATGAAAAATATTACCTCTAGTCTAATTACCGGTTGCAATTTCCAAACCAGTTCTATTCATGATTTTGCATTTCCCATTTTTAAATTGTAACTGAAAACCTTTCTCAACTAATTGACCAATACTTAAAAGATTATGTTTTAATCCTTCAACATAGTAGACATTGTCAGTGTTATGTTTACCATCAAGAGATATTGAACCCTTACCTTTGATTGAACAGGCTTTATCATCTCCGAATCTCACTAAACCTCCATTGTATTCTTGAAAGTTCAAGAATTTACCTTTGTCTCCAGTCATGTGATGTGAGCATCCTGAGTCAATAATCCATTCATCCTTTGATTCAACTTTAGCTGCTAGGGCTTGTTCTACCAGTTGAGCAATAGGTATCGGTTGATCTTCTGTTATAGCAACAAAGACCCATCCGTTGTCTGCTGGATCCTCATCAGAATCATCAGTCACACCTTCATCAACAATGTAACAAGATTTATCTTTGTTTTTCTTAAATCTATATCTCTAATATTCAAGATTAGGTTTGTATGTCCTTCTAGCTTCTTCTCTTAGTCTAACATGTCTATCAGGGCATCTTGAAGCCATATGACCAATCTTATTGCAGTTGAAACATTTAAAGGGTGCTTTACCTTCATACTTACTTCCAATTGGACCTTTTGGCATTTTTCTTGTGAATAGTGCTTCAAGTTCTTCAAGCTCTTCATTCTCCTTCCTGGTTTCTTCAAGTTCTCTTGCATAAAAGGCTCTCTAGTCTGATTTGTCGAAGGATGGAGTAGATGATGTGGATGCTTTGAAGGCCAAATCAGTTTTTATAGTAGCAACAGGACCAAATTTCTCAATTTCAAAAGCTGAAAGTTTTCCAATCAATGTATCCCTAGTTACTGATGTATTAGGTATTGTTCTCAACACATTTATAGCAGTAACCTTCATTTTATATGCCGGTGGCAAACCTCTTAAGATTTTTGAAACAATCTCATCTTCACTCAAGGTTCCTCCACAACATTTGATACCCAAAACAATTTCATTTACACTTTCCATAAAAGCAAAAATCCTTTCATCTTCTTCCATTTTCAGATGTTCATACCTGACTCGGAAGCTTTCAAGTTTTGCAATTTTGACTATGGAATCCCCTTCATTCAGTGTTTCCAAATGATCCAAAATAGCTTTTGCAGTGGATCTATCTGATAATCCCATGATTTGTTGATCTGATAATGCGCTCAAAAGTGCTTCTCTTGCTTTGCAATCATTTTCTTCATCTTTAGCTAAAGTAATGGGAGTAGTCTGACCAGCTACAGAAGTAGTATAACCATTCTTAGTAACTTCCTAGATGTCTTTACCAATGCAATTCAGATGTGTCTCCATTATGATTTTCCATATCCCATAGTTGGTTCCATCAAGTTTAGGACTATCCTTTCTGAAATAATTAGTAGACACTGGATCTCCTCATGTTGTTAAACTTCTGCAAAAAGAGGACTAGGCTCTGATATCAATTGCACATCCCAAAGACAATTGAGAGGGGGGGGTGAATCAGTTGTCTAATAAATTCAAACCAAAAACTTATTAACCAACTTAATGCTTAATGTCGATAAATCAGTTAAGTATGCCGGTAGACAATGTTAATAGAAAATTGTTGTACCGGTAAGAATTAATGCATGAAACATAAGCACAAAGTCATCCACAAAACATGGCACCAATATTTGTATGTGGAAACCCTGTAAGGGGAAAAACCATGGTGGGAAACCTTACCCACAATCAGATGATACTACTATAGATAGTAAGTGTACAAAGAGGGGTCTGCACATGCAGAAAGGCCAACAGCCTAGAGCTCACTGCTCAATCACAAATGGGAGTCACACTGACTATAGTTGGATGGTTAAATCCAATGAGAATGCACTGCACAAAGCAACATCTTCATATGTTGGATTCAGTACCGATGTAATGCTGATATGCTTTCACAAAAACCTAGCTTCACCTTTAAATGATGTCTTTGTGTATAGCTCTGCTTAATCTCGCATATACCTTCACACAATTATTTTTCACATTCCACACTTGATCTTACAAATAAGATCTTACATTTATACCATACCCTAAGACCAATTTTAGTAGGTCGGCTCTACAAGATATTACAATAAAAATATTTTACAAACAATACAATATCCGATGCAATAACCGATTGAACGTGTCGACTTAATGCATTTACAACAATAATAGATCATCTCCATAGCATGCCATGCTGATCTGGAAAAGATAAACCTATCGGTGTAACCCTAGATAACCTGGACCTATTTGCCGGTAAAAGAAAATATGCAAATGAGAATATACCAATGATTATTACTTCAAAGTAAAGTGTCCACATGATGTCTTCAACATTACCAAGTGTCTTCCATGTCAATGCAGGTACCGGTGAACATTATATCCTGCCGGTTAACCATATACCAGTAACTATTTGCACAGTTTACTGTTTGCCGGTGAATGTTGCTGGATCTCCAAAGTAGGTGTATTTAGCAGGTGTTGACATCAATGACAAAACCATACCAGAATACCAACAACTATATCTTTGTCAAAGGTGGTGGAGAAAGAGGTTAATCATAATGAGCTCATTTTTTTGATATTGGGGCTTATTGGGCATTTTATCAGTTTTTGGCCTAGTCTTGGTGCTCTTCATAAATGGATCTTGGAACATTGGGAGCCTATTGTGGATGATAGTGTGCAGATTTACCCTCATGCTCGAGGGATTTTTGTTGTGGTGTTTCAGACTGTGGAGGATAGAAATAAAATCCTTGGTGGTAGCCAATGGTGCTAGAAGGACAGTAATCCATTGATGCTTAAACCATGGCATCCGAATTTCAACCCCGAGTCAAAATATTTTGATCGCGATTCTATGTGGATTAGACTTCCAAACCTTCCATTGCAATACTGGTTTGACTCATGTTTTGAAGCTATTGGGAACTCCCTCGGTAAGTTTTTATTGACCGATGATGGCTCTCTCAATTTGCTACATACAACATTTTCTCGTGGCTTGGTGGATATGGATACGTCCATGGATCTCCCTTCGAAGATCTCTATTTCTACTTCAAAGGGAAGTTGGCTTCAGTCGATGGGTTATGAAGGGATTTCTTTTAGGTGTAGGAGATGCTTTAAGATTGGACATAATGATGAATCCTATGCTAAGCGTAAGGTGAAGAGTCTAGCTTCAATGTGGAAGGATGTTACCCCCTAATCTTACACGGTGGAGAAGGTGGTTGGGAATCTGAAATCCCACCAGGATGTTGAGGGTTTGATCAATGATTCTATTGTGAAGGATCCAGAACTTTCAAATGATGGGCAAGGTCAGGTTGGTGGTTTGGTTGGCACGAGTGAGGGAGATTTTTCTGAGGGTTACAGCTCCTTTTAGGATGCTATTGGAGGTGTACAGATGATGGAGGATGGTCCTTTCTCTCAAAGGGGTTTAAATGAAGGCATGGATGAGGGGACTCAATCTGAGAATCATTGCTGGGATAGTAAGGGGTTGGTTGGAATGGATATTCAAAATATGAAATTGTTGGAGGATGCCAAATCTTACGGATGGATAGAGGTGAAGTGAAAAAAGGGTAAGCGGGGTAAGGATGAGAATAGTTGTAATGACCCCCCTCTTGAAGGGGGAGATGGATCCAAGGAGGTGGCTCCCTAATTGTAGCTCCACTTGGTTTGGGCCAGTACAAAATCCCGTGTAATTAATAAAAATCACTATTACCGACCAATATATATATATATATATTCACTATTTAGTTCTTTTAAGTATGTAAATAAGAATGAATCTACGCATATATATGAACACGTATAAATGAATCCATACACGTAAATAAAAATGGATAATTGCATACATATATAAATAGAAACATATGGGATCCATGTACACACAAATAAAAGATTCAAGATAGGATACACTTGATTGAATCCACAGTTAACGTTTAATATAAAAAAATTGAAAAAATAAAGTGTAATATAATATACTTGAAAATAAATGATTGAATCCACAATTAATGATTAATAAAATAAAGTTTAATTAAATCTAAAAAATATAAATAGTTTTCAAAAAACCTTCAAATGTTTGTATATATTTGAACATAATTGAAAAAATAATTTAAAATAACATAATTGAAAATAAATGATTGAAGCATAATTAATGAACAATAAAATAAAGTTTTAAAAAATCTAAAAAAAAATTAATTTCCCAAAAAACATCCAATATTGTAAATTAAGCATGATTGAAAAAATAATTTAAAATAACATACTTGGAAAGGATAGACGCCTTTGAAAAAAAAATCAAAATCTTCGCCCCTTTATAAAATTAGAAATAATCGCCCCCTTATAATCTTCCTCCTCAATAAAAAATGCCACTTTATTTCAGAAAAAAATGATTTTATTAAAAAATCAATTTTATTATTTTCGCACTTGATAGAAATTGATTTTTTTATTGAAAAAAAACATTATTTTATATTTGAAGCAACCAGTTGCGTCAGCATCCATAGTTGTGGCCAAAAATTGGTCGGAACACTTCCGGCTGAAACCTTTCCGGTCGGAACACTTTCGACCAGAACTATCTATGTGGAATGCCAAGTGACAACCACATCAACAAAAATGTCGATTTTCTGAAAATTGTGACTTTTGAAAAAAATTTAATAGGTAAATTAAATTTATTAAAAAAACTAAAAATACACTTTTATAGAGATCGAATTCATGATTCTACTCATATAAGTTTTATAATGTTTTGATTATATTTAATATATAAAAAATTAAAAATAGTACAAGTAGGTATTCTTTTGTTCAGTAAGAAACTGGTTTGAAAAACAAAAAAAATAATCGAATAACTTAAAAAAAATTTGAAAAAAATATGGTTCACTAGAGGAAAGAGTCTTCTCCAAAAGGGTATTTTTCATTTTTTGATTATCATACAAGAATACACAAATTATGGTGGGAGACAAAAACTGTCAAGTTCTGGTATATTTTTTTTATACACTGTATATATATGTCATCTATAATGGATATCAAAATCGGAAAAAACATAAGTTGATTTACATTTTCTTTTGTGGTGGGAACTAAACCCCCCGTTTTCAGCGTTTTTGAGCAATAAAAAAATGGACTTTAAAGCTTAAAAAAATATTATCTTCAAATTCAAAATACAAATGCCACTTTTATGATGACAAAATTGAACAATTATTGTTGTGTTAACCTTTTCCTTTGTAAAAGTGTGACACGGGTTTGTACTGGTACCCAACACAAAGAAAGATATGTAATAGACAATAATGGACATTTTGTTTAAGGGCCAATCTTTATCTTTTGGAAAGTTTCCCTCCAATAATGGAAAATAAATTTTGTCATACATAAAAATAAAGATGCCTTTAGCATATTTTCGGTTGGGAATCTTTATCTAACAATTTTGAAAAATTCTAATTGATCTAAATCTTGTTGATCCCTTGATCTTATTAAAGAGAAATTGGTACCATTAGCAAGGGTTTATGAATTTATTTTTTGGGCAGGTAAGTATTAGAATGTGTCTAGTTTTAGAGTAATGTGAAAAATTGTAGAAAGCTTGTATTCATGGGTAGTTTCAATCATTTTTCTAGAGAACATCAATAAAAAAATATTACAAGTTTGTCTCCTAATTATATTCACAAGTTCAAATGAATCAATATATCAAGGATATTTGGATTTGTCTTTGCAATTTTTATTGTAAATGCATATCATGTTTTATTGGCTCTTTTCAAAGGAATTTTAATTGTAAATGTGTATCATGTTTTATTGACTCCTTTAAAAGGAATAATTAAATTATATGAGCATGTTAATTTAAATTTTGAGAATGCATTTAGTGATCATTAAGTATAATCTTGAATGTATGACAATTAAATGTTTGTGTAAGGAACAAATATTTGGGAATTGATGATTAGACTTCAATTCTATTTCATGGATGCAAAGTTATCCATTAATTGACTCCACCAACCTAAGATTTAGGAATTGATCATCTTGGCAAACTTAGATCTATTTAGAAATAATTCATTAAATCAAAAGCTTGTTAATTTTCTATTGTAGGAGTAGATATAGAGGAATTCACATTCTCACTTGTACAATAAGGAGAAAAAACCATGAATAGAGCTAGTTAAATGGTTAATTATGCATTTTCTTGTCGAATTTTGTGAGAATTATCTACTTTGGTGAAATATTTGTTTCTATTTGCAACCAATCATTAAACATTGTAAATGTACACTCAGCTAGGTCTAGTAGAGCTCAAAGAGTAGAAGAAATTTAACATTCCATGATTAATTTTTGTCTATTGGTCATTGAACTAAATATCTTTTGATAGAAGATAGGCTAATTATTAGGAATATCTAAGAAATCAATTGGAAACACCAACATTACTCAAGGCCAAAATTGTTTTATGCTTTAATTTTTTTAATTTTTTTATTTATTTATTTTTATTTTATTTATTTTTGATAAAAGTAGAATATTACACTAAATTTTCATTAATATTTTTAATTTTTTACACAGGATTCAAAGAGAATATCGAAGGAAAGAACCCTTGGAAGAAAACCTTCGGTCACAGCTCATAAAATAAACCTATAGTATCTAATAGATCAGTTTATACATCCCGCCCAAAACCACATACAAAATGTGGTCACAACACATATAATATCAGTTTTACATAGAGCCCATATGGCAATTTGCAAACCCATCGGATAATTTTAAAAAGTAGACTCCACAACTGCTATCAATGGAAGAAGACAAAAGGTTTCAAAGTCCCGTGCCAAATCCCATGAGCCAAAAACCTTTCCTTTATCTTTTGCTATGTAATTCCTTTACTATTCTACAAAGCCAAGTGTCTTTAACACAACTTTCATTTAAGGATTCATATACCATGAACTAGTGCTTTCCAACGGAGGAGAAGAAGGGGGGGTATCAACTTCAACAAGAACTACAGGAGGCACCATCTGGATAGGCAAAACTAAAGTTGGCAAAGACCGAACAACGTGCATCAATTCTAGGAGAAAGTGAATACCTGAAAATAAATTGACAGCTAAAGCCAAACAATCTAGTGATACATGGTCTAATAGAGATACCATAGCAAACAAAGTATCATCATATAGGTTAGAAATCAAGCCATTTCTCAAAATTGAAAGAAGTTCCCCATGCCAACCAAAAGATAATAACTGAGAATGAGATAGGAAACCACCATACTCAAAATTACCAAATTCAAAATGGTAATAAGATAATGCACTATCCAAATCATCAGCAATGTAGAAATAGGAGTGGAAGTATGCATCAAAAAGTGCCCTAACCATAGCAGAATCTAGAAGCACATCCATACAAATAGTGAGAAAATGAGATGCAATTTCAGTAAGAGAACAACCTAAGCTCTCCACTAGCCATCGCTTTCCCAAAACCTTGCGAAAAGCCAGAGAGAAATCTAGTGAATAAACTTGAAACAAACGACCAAGCTTTTCATCATCAAAAACATGAGAGTCTTGGAAATCATAATGCTTGTGAGGCATCAAAATGCGATAAACCATCGATTCCATTAAAAAGATAATGCAAAACCAAGAGAGAGAACAAGAATATAAAGAGATCAAATGCTATTGTGAGAGAACGACACAACCACCAAAGGACGCAACAATAAATATTATCTCAAGAAAACCCACGACATATGTGCAAAAAAGAAACCATAGGCCGCCACCTTCATAAAAAATGATGACAATTTCCGCATGATACTCATAGCCATAAATCAACATAAACATGCCAAATAATAGAACAAGATAGCCACATGAGCGAAATCCCCCACATGAAACAAAATAACTCAATAAAATGCCACCGCTTGAGAAGAAGGTAAATGAAATGTTAAAGCTGAAAGCAAGCCATCTGGATAGAAGTACAACCATTATGAAAAGAAAACTGTGTAGACATCATGAATTAAACAAACAAAAAACCACATGGCAATAATGCTAAGGTAGATTTGAAGTGTGTAAACAAAGTGCAGAATATGATTATAGGATGCCCCCACACACCACAAGTCCCAACTAATTGCAATAAAGGAAAAAATCTATACCCAGATTGAGATTACACAGTAATGCAACCATAATGAAGAAATGAAGACCACCATCAACATCACATTACTACATGCCTGAATATAATCGCCATGCAAGGTATAAGGTCATTCTTCTACAAATGAGTTAGAAACAAATAAAAATAGTGTGTAAACAAAGTGTAGAGAATGATTAAAATATTCTCACGCACACCTCAAGTCCCAACCAATTGCAATAAAGGCAAAAAACCATACCCAGACTGAGATTACACACAGTAATATAGACATAATGAAGTAATAAGGACCAAAAAGACCGTCAACACCACATTAAGTTGCATGCCTGAATATAATCACCAAGTAAGGCACAAGGTCATGCTTAGAAAAATGAGGTAAAAACATTTAAACCAGATGAGGAGGTAGAGAACTAGAATCCACATCAACCAAAAATTGGATATCCTCATCTAATTCTTTATTGGCCAAGAAGTCTGCCACCTTATTAGCTTCCCTGTAACAGTGGACCATAGAGAAGGAATTGAACAATTCAAGCTGAGCAAGTATCTTGTCCAACCAATAATTTCGATGCTAGGAGTGGGATGAGTGATTAGTGACCATGTAAAAAACAACCTGAGAATCACCCTCGATGACAACATCCAACAAATGTAAGGAAAGGAGTAGATCAAGACTCGTGGAAAGAGCATGAAGTTCAGCCACATTGTTGGTTCCATAAGCAATACATTGGTATTGAGATTTTATGATACCAGCCTTGTCATCAGAAACCACAATACCAATGGCAGATTTGTTAGGGTTACCACGGGATGCTCCATCAAAGTTCAATTTAAACTTTGAAGCCGGAGGAGGCAACCAAACCACCTCCACTCTATTTACTAAAGGTCGCATTTTAGAAATTGCCCCACTCAAAGGGAGTGATTGTAAGGCTGGCCAATGTTTGGTAATCCAATTATCCCATGGTGTGAAAGTATTGTGCAGACTAGTTGATAAGTCAATGATAAATAATGAGTACCAAACTGGTACTGAGAGGGGGGGGGTGAATCAGTACAGACACAAAAACTTTTCCTGAATCGGTTTGACTGCAAACAGTGAACTTAACTGGCAATCACTAACACCAATCAGAACCAGATTACTACCGGTTAAGCACAATGAGACTGTGAAACACATAAACCAGAAACACTTATCTTTCCACACAACCTATTCTCTCATTTCCACATTATCCTTGTGCATAAATAGGTAATCTATCATCAAAGATATAATGACTTACTATATCAACATGATTCACTGCTTAAACAGGAAATAACAAAGCATCACAGGAAAGAGGCATCACACATGACACACATATTTTTCACGTGGAAACCCAACTGGGAAAAACCACGGTGGGGATGAATACCCACAAGCTGTTCTTGAACTCTTTAGAATTCTTCTCTCTTAGGAGCCTAGTCTGATTAAAGATTGTTACAACAGGTTCTGTTAGGAATTGATCCTATTAGGGATCACCCGATTAAGGGATGGATAGAATACCGGGTTAAGGGTTAAACCCTGTTAAGAGTTACCTTGTTAGAGGATTTTATGAACTCAATGCCTTTGAGTCACATTGTTAAAGGATTTACAGTAAGTTGGTTAAAGCTACTCTATTAAGGGATTTTCCAACTGTTGAAGTGATTAGAGATCAACAGGTATTACAATGATCTGGTAATAGGACTCAATGCCAATGGAGACCCGCTTTAGTTCCTTCCTTCTGCATACACACTCTACAGGTATCACTCCTCTTATCTGGTCTAGCAAGAATCACATATCTTTGCACTTAGATACACACACAACATTTGCCAACAACTTCAACATGAAAAACAACATCGACCTTATAGGAAAAAGATAGGTCGGTAGCATAAACCCTAAACCCTAGACATTTAGGTTGAGAAAATCAATTGATTCAATCCTGACCATTGAACACTTTGTATTTGAATACAATGGTCTTGAACAGATCTCAAGACATTCTCCATTGTTCATTCTTCACCATTTCTTGGAGGCGATAACCCATTACGCGTTCTTCACCATTTGCAGGGGCTTTGCACATTCCTGAGGTAGATAGGAACAATACCCTTCATGCAAGATCCTTCACGCACATGAGGCTAACGTGGCAACATGATCTGATCTCCATTACAATGCTAACTCATCGCACAATGCCATCAGTTGAATCACATAGGCTTGAATCACTTCAACCAAAATCCCTGAGGTTGGAACTACCAATCGGTAGTCATACCATATTAAACCTTGATAGAGAACATTCCATATACCGGTTCATTTGGACAAACATATTGTTTCACCTTTTGCACATATACCGGTTCATAACATATACTGGTTCACTTTTCCAATTGCTTAACTTCAATAAACCAGTTCATTCTTCAACATATTGCCGGTTCACTCTTTGACATATTACTGGTTCTCTCTTTAGCATATTGACATCAATGAAAACACAATATCATCATGTCAACATCTTCTGCACATATGCCAACAATCTCCCCCTTTGGCATTGATGGCAATATACAAAGATATCTCTCTTTCTGCATCACATCTTCTCCTTAATATGACAGGTATCTTCTTCGCTTCACATCTTCTCTGCTTCACATCTTCTCCCCCTTTGACAACAATGCCAAAGTGGAGGCATGAGCATCCTTCAACACATCAATCCTAAAAAGATATGGCCAAGTAAGATTTGACTGATGTGGAGAACAAACCTTTAGTTTGCCTCTTGAAGGGGCAGGACCCCTAATTTACCTCTCAGATAGCTAAAGGTAGCCTTCAATAGAGGCTTGGTGAATATGTCTGCTAATTGCTCCTTACTGGAAACATGTTCCAATACCACCTCTTTGTTCTGAACCTTTTCCCTCAAGAAATGGTACTTGAGTTCAAAGTGCTTGGTTCTAGCATGTAAAACTAGATTCTTGAAAATGTTAATTGCACTTGTATTGTCACAAAATATACTTACTGGTTCATATACAGGAACTTTGAAGCCATTCAATACATGCTTCATCCAAATAGTCTAGGTGCAGTTCATAAAAGCTGCAACATACTCTGCTTCTGTTGTAGACTGAGAGATACAACTCTTCTTTTTACTCATCCATGAGACTAGTCTACCACCGAGAAAGAATGCACCATCGGTTGTGCTCTTCCGGTCATCCACATTACCAGCCTAATCAGCATCTGTGAACACTTTTAGGTTGAAATCATCATTGTATGGATACCATAATCCATAGTCAATAGTTCCCTTCAGATATCTAAGAATCCGCTTGACTGCTACCAAGTGGGATTCTCTTGGGCTTTTCTGAAACCGAATGGTAATCCCCAATGCATGTACAATGTCTGGTCTACTATGCACTAAATAATGCAACTTACCAATCATTGATTAGTATTCCTTCTCATTTACCAATGCCGAGTCAGCCTCTTTTGATAGTTTACAACCGGTCACCATTGGTGTACCAACTAGTTTGTTGTCTTCCATCCCAAAGGTCTTCAACACCTGTTTGACATACTTGGACTAAGTAATAAATATTCAATCTTTCATTTGCTAAATCTACAGTCCAATGAAGAACTTAATCTCCCCTATGAGTGACATCTCAAATTCCTTCTTCATCTCATCTACAAAGTCATGACTCATCTTGTCATCTCCACCAAAGAATATGTCATCAACAAATACTTCATAGATTAAAATCTGATCTCCTTCTTATTTCAAGTAGATATTGCTATCTTCACTTGTTCTTTCAAATCCAATCTTCACAAGATGGGAGTGCAAGTGTTCATACCATGCTCTAGGTGCCTGCTTCAGTCCATACAAGGCTTTATGTAGCCTACACACCATGTCACTGTCTTCTGATAGGGCAAACCCATCTGGTTGCTCTATATACACCTCCTCTTCAAGTATTCCATTTAGAAATGCAGATTTCACATCCATTTGGTATACTTTGAATCCTTTAAAAGCTGCATATGCAAGAAGCATACAAACTCTTTCCAATCTTGCTACTGGAGCAAAAGTTTCTCCATAGTCTTCTCCTTCTTCTTGGGCATATCCTTTGCATACTAGTCTGGCTTTGTTCCTTACCACTGTGCCATCCTCATTCAACTTGTTTCTAAGAACCCATTTGGTTCCAATGACATTTTTATGCTTTGGTCTGGGTACCAAAGACCATGTACCATTCTTCTCTATCTGGCCAAGTTCCTCTTCCATTGCCTTGATCCAATCTTCATCTTTATGTGCCTCTTTGAATGATTTAGGCTCAAATTGAGAGATCATACATGAGCTTTCTTTGACCTTTCTTCTTGTAAGAATTCCTACATCTTTGATGATTTTCTTTGGATCATGATTGAGTTTGACATACCTATGTATATTCTTAACAAATTCTTCTTTCTTTTCTTCTTCATAATCATCTTCATCAGCATCAGCATCTACCGGTGTAGGAGCATAGTTACTAGTACTGAGTAGATTTACAACCGGTTCCTAGAAGGTTACTACCAGTTCATCTCCTACATGCTCACTACCAGTTTCTTCAAGTTTCTCAGAGTTTTCATCAATCCTAACATTGATTCTTTCAACGATTCTCTGAGTCCTACTATTGAAACATTTGAGAGCTTTACTCTTGGTGGAGTATCCTAGGAATATTCCCTCATCACCTTTTGCATCGAACTTACTTTGATGTTCACTTCTCTTGATATAACATTTTCTACCAAATACTCTAAAGTAGCTTACCACTGGTGTCTTACCGGTCCAGTACTCATAAGGAGTCTTATCCTTTCCTTTCTTGACGAGTACCCAGTTCATTGTGTAGACTGCAGTGCTCACCACTTCTCTCCAAAAGGTGTGAGCAACCTTTCCTTGGATCAACATAGTTCTAGCTGCTTCAACCAAAGTCTGCTGGTTCCTCTCTGCTAAGCCATTCTGTTGTGGAGTTTGGGGGGTAGACAGTTGCCTCTTTATGCCATTCTCTTCACAATATTTGTTGAATTCACTAGAAGTGAATTCCCCTCCTTGATCAATTTCAAGGCATTTGATTCTTCTACCACTTTCCTTTTCTACCAGTGCTCTGAAAGCTTTGAACTTTCCAAAGGCTTCAGACTTGTCCTTCAAGAATGTGACCCACATTATTCTTGATCAATCATCTGTAAGAATCATAAAATACCTATGTCCCTGCACACTCCTGGTTTTCATAGGACCACACAAATCAGTATGCACAAACTCAAGTAAATTGTCTGCAGTGAAAGATTTACCTTTGAAAGTTGAGGAAGACATTTTCCCCAGTTGACACTCTCTGCACAAAGGATTTTTTGGTTTGTTCAGCACCGGCAATCCTCTAACTACCTTGATCTTACTGGCCTTCACAATATTGTCAAAGTTTACATGGCAAAGTCTCCTATGCCATATCCAACTGTCTTCAAACTTAGCCATAAGACATGTACTAACATTAGCATTTAGCTAAAATGGGTTACCTTTGGTCTACATACTGGTAGCCATTAGTTCACCACTCTTTCCTTTGATTTTGTACACTCCATTTTTAAATTCCAGAATGAGTCCATTATTATTTAGTTGAGCAACACTCAAAAGGTTGTGCCTTAGACCTTCTACCCAATACACATTGTCAGCACTGCTTCTTCCATTCAGAGAGATGGACCCTCTACCTTTAACCATACATGGTGCATCATTACCAAAATGAACCACACCACCATCATACTCTTCCAGAGAAAGAAACTTACTCTGGTCACCAGTCATATGGTGAGAACAACCACTTTCAATAATCCACTCATTGGAATTGTCAAAGTGAGAGACAAGAGCCTTCTTGTCTGACACATTTTCCTTAACTACTACAAACACAATATCCTCATTTTCTTCATCTTCTAATTCCTCATCGGCGACACCATCAATTGCTACAAAATAGTTTCTCCGGTTTCCTCCTTTGAACTTCTTGAACTTTTCTGGTTTGTCCTTGCTATCACCATTTGGACAGTTTACAACAATGTGTCCTATTCAGTTACAAGAAAAGCATTTCAAAGGGAGCTTACCTCTGTATTTACCGGTTCCCTTAGGAAGTCTCTTGGAAAGAAGGGAATCAAATTCCATTAGGATCTCCTCATCATCCATTTCTCTACTCTCTTTTGGTTCACCACTGGTACTAGCTTCTTTGCCTTTTCTAGATGGAGCAGCAGATGCTCTAAAGGCTGATTTAGTCTTCTGAACACTGCCATCAAAACTATTTAGCTCATAGGCTATCAACTTTGCAATGATGGAGTCTAGGGATACCTTAGTTTTTTCTATTGACCTCAACTCCTAAATAGCAACAACCCTTATTGCATAGACTGGTAATAAGGATCTTAAGACTTTGCTAACAATAGTAGAATCTTCCATTTTACCACCTGCACTCTTGATATCTCCAACAATAGTTTTGATTCTTATTCCATATTGTTGAATGGTCTCTCCTTCAACCATCCACATGTCTTCAAAATTTCTCCTAAGTCTTTCTTCCTTAGCTTGTTTTACATGCTCATCAAGGCCATAGATATTCTCAAGAGTATCCCATACTTCTTTGGGATTTTCTTTATCCTGGACATCAATAAACTCAATGTCAGATAAGCTGCTGATTAGGGCTTCCATGACTTGCCCATTCTCCTGGATCTCTCTCTTTTGGTCATTGGTGAGAGTACCGGTAGGAATAACATAAGCATTCTCAACATAGCTCCACTGTTGAGCACCCATGCTTTTGATATATATCTTCATTCTGTCCTTCCATATTTTGAAATTATCTTTGTTGAACTTTGGACCTTCCCTCTTCATCATTACAATAGGATCTTTCCCTCAAGCGGTTAGGCTTACAACACACAGAGGACCTAGAGGATGCTCTGATACCAATTGATAAGTCAATGATGAACAGTGAGTACCAAACCGTTACTAAAAGGGGGGGGGGTGAATCAGTACAGACACAAAAACTTTTCCTGAACTAGTTTGATTGCAAATAGTGAACTTACTGGCAATCACTAACACCGGTCAAAACCAGATTACTACTAGTTAAGCACAATGAGACTGTGAAAGACATAAACCAGAAACACTTATCTTTCCACACAACCTATTCTCTCATTTCCACATTATCCTTGTGTATAAAAAGGTAATCTATCATCAGAGATACAATAACTTAGTAAATCAACATGATTCACTGCTTAAACAGGAAATAACAAAGCATCACAAGAAAGAGGCATCACACATGACACACAAATTTTTCACATGGAAACCCAAATGGGAAAAACTATGGTGGGGATGAATACCAACAAGTTGTTCTTGAACTCTTTAGAAGTCCGCTCT
Source organism: Cryptomeria japonica (assembly GCF_030272615.1). Taxonomy (NCBI): domain Eukaryota; kingdom Viridiplantae; phylum Streptophyta; class Pinopsida; order Cupressales; family Cupressaceae; genus Cryptomeria; species Cryptomeria japonica. Next base: position 739,644,709 of record NC_081407.1, read on the forward strand.
CTTAGGAGCCTAGTTCGATTAAAGACTGTTACAATAGGTTCTGTTAGGAACCGATCCTGTTAGGGATCACCTAGTTAAGGGATGGCTAGAATAACCGGTTAAGGGTTTAGCCCTGTTAAGAGTTACCTTATTAGAGGATTTTATGAACTCAATGCCTTTGAGTCACTCTGTTAAAGGATTTACAACAAGCTAGTTAAAGCTACCCTATTAAGGGATTTTCCAACTATTGAAGTGATTAGAGATCAACAGGTATTACAATTATTTGTTAATAGCACTCAATGCCAATGGAGACCCACTTTAGTTCCTTCCTTCTACATACACACTCTGCAGGTATCACTCCTCTTATCTGGTCTGACAAGAATCACGTATCTTTGCACTTAGATACACACACAACATTTGCCAACAACTTCAACATGAAAAACAACATCGACCTTATAGGAAATAGATAGGTCGATAGCATAAACCCTAAACCCTAGACATTTAGGTTGAGAAAATCAGTCAGTTCAATCCTGACCATTGAACACTTTGTATTTGAATACAACAGTCTTGAACAGATCTCAAGACATTCTCCATCATTCGTTCTTCACCGTTTCTTGGAGGCAATAACCCATCACATGTTCTTCGTTGTTTGCAGGGGCTTCACGCATTCTCGAGGTAGATAGGAACAATCCCCTTCATGCAAGATCTTTCATGCACATGAGGCTGACATGGCAACATGATCTGATCTCCATTACAATGCTAACTCATCACACAATGCCATCGATTGAATCACACAGGCTCGAAACACTTCAACCGGAAACCCTTAGGTTGGAACTACCAATCGGTAGTCATACCATATTAAACCTTGATAAAACCTTGATAGAGAACATTCCATATAATAGTTAATTTGGACAAACGTACCACTTCACCTTTTGCACCTATACCGGTTCATAACATATACCAGTTCACTTTGCCAGTTGCTTAACTTCAATAAACTAATTTACTCTTCAACATATTGTTGGTTCACTCTTCAGCATATTACCAGTTCTCTCTTCAGCATATTGACATCAATGACAATACAATATCATCATGTCAACATGTTCTGCACATATGCCAACACTAGTACCTTTATAAATGAAGGCCAGGACAGTTTTAGAAATCGACTTCTCAATACAAAAGAGCACATCTTGCAAAGGGGAAGAGTGTTTCTTAAAAATCCTTTTATTCCTCTCAAGCCAAATTTTCCAAATTAGAACAAAAGGAGCAATTGTCCAAAGACAAGCATAAAATGAAGATGGATATAATAGGGGCCAACTCATGAAGTGAGATCTGAGGTCCCTACTAAGAGCAGACCTCCAATTTAACTTATTAAAAAGCCAATATCAACAATGATTCGCAAAGGGACAATGAAGGAAGAGATGATCGACTGATTCAAGGGACCCACCGCACATGACACAAGGAAAAACCATAGTGATACCCAACCTATCCAATTGCATTCTAGTAAGAATTTTATCCTAAACAACCATCCAAGCAAATGCCCCTACTTTGGGCAAATAGGTAGCGTGCCAAAATAACTTAAATGGCAAATCATCCCTTTTGACATCTAAAGACAAATAATTGTATCCTTATTTGACCAAGTATTCCCCTGATTTTGAATAAGTCCAAATAAGCTCATCATCCTTCTCAGAGAAGAGTAATGGGCATTTCTTAATCTCATCCACAAATGCGGACTGAACATCTTGATCCAATGGAAGAGAATCAATTGATTTCCATCTTGCCATAGGCAAGAAGCCCGAGGAATCCACAAAAAAATAATCAGCCACAAAAATACCCCAGGAAGATTTAAGGATGGACATAAGAGGCAACCAATCCCTAAGACTAGAGAGTACAGGGAAGCCATTCCATACTTCATCCCAAAACCTAGCCTTACAACCATTATGGATAAGCCAGGACAATCCTGGAAAAATGACAGATCAGCACTCAACCATGAAATTCTAGATCACAGACCCTTTGGGAAGTGAAGAAGTAGTAAAGATAGCCTCCCTAGAACAGTTATTCAGGTACTACACAGACAAAATAGATGCCCACTTGGATGCGGGCTGCTTATAAAGTTTCCAAATTAAATTAGCTCCAAGAGCCAAATTCTGCTTACCAAGATCCTTAACCCCTGCACCTCCTTTGTCCCTAGGAGCACATACCCTATCCCAAGCCAACAAGGGGATCCTACCTTTCTTATTCACATTATCATTCCATAAAAAAGACTTTACAATTGATCGTAGAGCAACCACAAACTTCTTAGGAGCCTTTAAAACAAATAACAAATAGATAGGAACCACATTTAGAATAGCTCTAATAAGCACAATTTTACCAAAAAAAGTTAACCACTTATGAGACCAAGAAAGAATTCTTGAAGAAATAACCCCCAAAACCCATTCCCAAAACTTATGCTTCTCTAAACCAGTAAAAAATGGGAGCCCTAAATACTTGCAAGGAAAGTGACCCATAGAGAAGCCCCAAAAGCGAGACAATATGTACTGCACTAGAAGGGAAACATTAAGAAAGAATTTTTTTGATTTAGTCTAATTAACCTTTTGTCCAAAGAACAAAGAATAATCCAAAATGATCTTGTTAATGACTTGAGCTTCCCCCATGGTAGCTTTACCAAACAGCAATGAGTATGACTCATAGCCATATGAGGGATGGAAATCCCCTTCCACGAGCCACTCTCCCTAGCATGTGAGATAGCTCTACTAAAAGATTCAGCCAGAATAATAAACAAGAAGGGCGAGAATGGATCCCCTTGCCTAAGTCCTCTAGATGAGGCAAAAAAACCACATGGAGAACCATTCAAAATTACTGAGAACCTAGTCGTGCTAATACATGCCTGAATCCATTTGACCCATTCAATTCCAAACCCAAATTTATTAAGCACACACAAGAGTGTCTACCAACTTACCCTGTAATAGGCCTTCATCATATCCAACTTGAGAATCATGGCCAGAATAGGAAACTGAGAGATAGAATGTAGAATCTCATAGGCCACAATGGCCCCTTCTACCCTTTCCCTACCAGGGACAAAACCCCCCTGTTCACCCAAGACAATTCTAGGAATGAGCTTGGAAAGCCTTAAGGAAATAGCCTTAGTAATAATTTTGTATAAGGTGTTGCATAAAGCAATTGGGCGAAAATCCACAAAATACTTAGGATTCTCACTTTTCAGAATGAGTGCAATTAAAGTTGAATTAAGCTCTCTTAACATAGTCCTATTGCACCTAGCCTCTTCTAAAAGAAAATGAAGATCCTCCCCAAGAAATGACCAGCATTTTTGAAAGAACAGAGCAGTAAAACCATTAGGACCAAGGGCCTTATTAGGCGACATTGAGAAGACAACATCTTTTACTTCTTGGATGGAAAAAGGAGCCATGAGCATTGCATTATCCTCATCAGTTATAAGCTTAGGAATGGAAGAATCAAAATTATCATTAAAAACATATGACTCTTCTGAAAGCAAAGACTTGAAAAACTGGACACCATCAATAGAAATCTCCAATTCTTTAGTAAAAGCAACCCCATCAGAGTTTTGAATACAAGAGATCCTACAACGTTGTCGTTTCATCTTGGCTGAAGTGTGGAAGAATTTGGTATTTCGATCACCATCACACAACCATAAATCTCTAGATTTTTTATGCCAATATATTTCTTCTCTCGAAAGAATCTCTTCTAGTTGAGAATTCAAAGATTTGTCTCTAAAAAGTAGTAGAATCCATGCCACAATTCATAACCCTAGCATTAAGAGATTCACATTGCAATTGGGTGAAAATCCACAAAATACTTAGGATTCTCACTTTTCAGAATGAGTGCAATTAAAGTTGAATTAAGCTCTCTTAACTTAGTCCTATTGTACCTAGCCTCTTCTAAAAGAAAATGAAGATCCTCCCCAAGAAATGACCAGCATTTTTGAAAGAACAGAGCAGTAAAACCATCAGGACCAGGGGCCTTATCAGGTGACATTGAGAAGACAACATCTTTTACTTCTTGGATGGAAAAAGGAGCCATGAGCATTGCATTATCCTCATCAATTATAAGCTTAGGAATGGAAGAATCAAAATTATCATTAAAAACATATGACTCTTCTGAAAGAAAAGAATTGAAAAACCAGACACCCTCAATAGAAATCTCCAATTCTTCAGTAAAAGCAACCCCATCAAAGTTTTGAATATAGGAGATCCTACAATGTTGTCATTTCATCTTGGCTGAAGTGTGGAAGAATTTGGTATTTTGATCACCATCACACAACCATAAATCTCTGGATTTTTTATGCCAATAGATTTCTTCTCTCGAAAGAATATCTTCTAGCTGAGAATTCAAATATTTGTCTCTGAAAAGTAGCAGAATCCATGCCACAATTCATAACCCTAGCATTATGAGATTCACATTCTTCCTAAATCTTAATCTTCTCAGTAAAAATATTTTTAAAATGCAGTACATTCCATTTCTTAATTTCTTGTTTAATATAAGAGGGTTTTTTAACAAACCAAAACATCCTAGTGCCCTGAACAAAAGGAGCCACAGACCACCAGGATTGTAAAAGCAAAGAAAAGGAAGGATCATGAAACCACATTGGTTCAAACTTAAAAGAAGAACGACCAGGGGCTCTATCATCGAAGATGCATAACACAACTAGAAAATGATCAAAACCAGCATAAGGCAAGACCGAGGCCACAACATCCACATTAGAAGAAATCCAATTGTCAGAAATCAGAAAATGGTCAAGTCTCTCAGCAATCTGCGAGAAATCATTTCTCCTATTTGTCCAAGTAAACAGCCCATTCAAAGTTTTACAATCCACTAGGTCATTACTTAAAATGAAAGCAAAGAAGTCCTCCAAGATACGCTTATTGGGCGAGATCCCCCCACACTTCTCATCATCAGAGGAAATGGCATTAAAGTCTCCTCCAAAAACCACAAACTAGCCATGAAGGGGGGAAAGGGTGAGGGATAAGGAATCCCAAAGAGTTTTCTTACCCCCAATTGACATCAGTCCATAAACATTGGAAAACTAGAGTTTAACATTCGAAACACAACTTCTAACCAAGGCCAACATCCAAAAGGGAGCATAAACAACCAATTTAAAATCAATAGACATGTCCTTCCAAAGGAAAGCCAAACCCCCAGATGTCCCCGTCGAGGGGGATACACAAAAGTTTTAAGGCTTCCATTTGGAAAACAAAAAATCAGCACCTTGACAACTTAACTTAGTTTCTTGCAAAAGTAACACATCACACTTCATTAAATCCAACTATGATTTAATGAGGTGTCTTTTGTTAGGGGCATTTAAGACCCTAACATTCCAAGACACAATCTTCATTGCACTCGAGGAGAGACACTCTCTCCCCTCTTCTCAATTGTTAGGTCAGTATTCTCTAGCTCAGTCTTCAAGCAACGCTTAGAAGCCACAAACTGAGTGAAAGGTGGACTAAATTTAGTTTTTTTCTTACCAAACCTTGATTTTGGGCTCAAGAGTGTAGACTAATTGCCAGCATCAATTTCTAACTGCATGTAAAAGGCCTTCAGCTTCCTACCCCTCTTCGTAGGAGAAGGAGATGGTGAAGTAGGGGATAAAGGGAATTGAACCAGAGGTTTATTAATCACAGGATCAAAGCCCACATTCCCATCTCCATCCCCAGTTAAACCCAAAGAAATTTCAACATCTTGAATTTTATCAGATAAAATATCAAAAGGATTACTAGTTGGGGGAAAAACCAAAGAAGAGTTTAAATTAACCAAATCCTGATCAATTGCTTCAACTACTTTGTCCGTAGCATTCAAGTTCAAGGTAATGTTATGATCAAAAACCACTTTCTGAACTTTAGAGATTAAATCATCATCAAGAAGGAAAGATTCCATACAATTAGCCACCAAACCAACATCTATTTGAGAATTGATGAGAAGGCCATCCTTCATAGGAGAAGGGAAACCTAGCATTGTCACACCTTCCCCATCCTTCTATATAACTGAAGGGATATCACCAGCAATAGGTAGTCCTTGCAGAGGAGGGGATTAAGGCCGATTGCCCTCATCAACCTTAGAAGAGGGAGGAACATATTTTGAAACATTTTTCCCAAGCCAATGACCTTATCTACAAACGATAAACCCCTAAGAGAAACAAAAAGGCTGACATCCATGGTTACAGAGGCCTTAGAAAACCACGCAGAATCACAGACAATACTCTGATGCCAGATACCATCAATTGATTTAAAATTACAGTTAGAAGGAATCACAACAGATGAAGAAAGCAATGTTAGGTCCCAGAGACAACTGAGAGAGGGGGGGGTGAATCAGTTGTCTAATAAATTTACACCAAAAATTGTTTAACCAACTTAATGCTTAATACCAGTAAACTAGTTAAGTATGTCGGTAGACAATGTTAATAGTAAATTGCTATACCGATAAGGATTAATGCATGAAACATAAACATAGTCATCCACAACACATAACACCAATATTTGTACGTGGAAACCCTATAAGGGGGAAAACCACGGTGGGAAACCTTACCCACAATCAGATGATACTACTGCAGATAGTAAGTGTACATAAATGGGGTCTGCACATGAAGAAAGGCCAACAACCTAGAGCTCACTACTCAGTCACAAAATGGGAGTCACACTGACTACAGTTGGATGGTTAAATCCAATAAGAATGTACTACACAAAATAGCATCTTCATATGCTAGATTCAGTACCAGTGTAATGCTGATATGCTTCTACAAAAAACCTAGCTTCGCCTTCAAATGATGTCTTTGTGTATACCTCTGCTTAATCTCGCATATACCTTCACACAATTCTTTTTCGCATTCCACACTTGATCTTACAAATAAGATCTTACATTTATACCATAACCTAAGACCAATTTTAGTAGGTCGGCTCTACCAGATATTACAATAAAAACATTTTACATACAATATAATATCTGATGCAATAACCAATTAAACATGTCTTCTTAATGCATTTACATCAATAATAAATCATCTCCATAGCATGCCATGTTGATCTGGAAAAGATAAACCTACCAGTGTAACCCTAGATAACCTTGGACCTATTTGCTGGTAAAAGCAAATAAGGAAATATGAATATACCAATGATCAATTCTTCAAAACAAAGTGTCCACATGATGTCTTCGACATTACCAAGTGTCTTCCATATCATTCCAAGTGCCGGTGAACATTATATCCTGCTGGTGAACCATATACCAGTAATTGTGCAATAGTTGCTTGCTTGCTGGTGAATGTTGTTGGATCTCCAAAGTGCTAGTTTTCAGTAGGTGTTGACATCAATGACAAAACCATACCAAAATACCAACAAGCAAAACACAGATTTTTACCCTAAAAATCCCATCCTCAAAAACTGAATGTGAATGAATGAATTTCCCAAATGAATCCTCTATTTTTTGTAAAATATCTAAATTTGAAAATTCATAGGGAAGGCCAAACAACGAAAACCAAGTGGGTGTGTATTTAACAATATCTTGTGATATAGAAAAAAGAGGTTTCCAATCTTCCACAAAGATTAAATTACAACCTACCCACAAATATGATTTTTCCAAAGCCTTTTGTTTATCCTTCACAGAATCAAAGATAACAAGGAAAATATTTGCTGAGAGAACCTAAAAGTAGAGCATGCCATACCTGAGAGAGTGAATTTCATGATGGAGCTTAGAAAGAAAAACATTATCTCCCCAAACTTGAATAAGGACCACCAAGGAGTGCAAGTCCTGAGCTTTTTTATCAAACGGGGCGTCAGCCGCAGAGATACGCAACATTGGTGACCAAAACTTCTTCGGTAAGGAACCTTTATCTAAAGGTTTATTCCCTGTAGTAGGGGCTGAAACAGTTTTTGGCCAAGCCATGCGAGCAGGGTTTCTCTGAGTTCTTTGTTGAGGTTTTACCCAAGGGTTTTTTCCAGACCCCCCAAGCCCATGGGACTTAGCATGCACAGGGAAATTATGTCGCGAACCAAAGAAACCCTTAAAATATGAAGAACATAGTCTTCCCGGATGCCCTCGATGCAACTTTAAATGATCCCTTGATAACACATCCACCCATTCACAATTCTGAAAAACCCATTGCGAGACATGACCAGAGCGATTGCCAAAAGGATTAGGAGGCAAAAGAGGATGACAAAGAGCCTCCTCACCCTAGCACCGCTTGTCCTCAGAAACCCTAAAATGCGAATTGTCACCCATTTCGCTCACAAAATTATTTTTGTTAAGATAGGAAAAAGATATATTTTCACAGTTTCAAAGATTTAGGTTTTTGAGGCCAAAAGAAATCTAAGGTGAATTTTCCATATCTTTTTAAGGGCTTATAAAGACTATAATTTTTTGTGATAATATTCTTATAATGAGGAAACTTCAAACATTTATGGATGGTAGAAGGGTAGGATTTCATTGAATGGAGCCAAGGATGCTCCAACTTCACACAATATTGTTTGGATGTAGGAATAATAAGGAAGATAACATCTAAACACTTAGTACCAACCTCAATGGGAAAAGTGATGGAACCTATAGTGGGACAAGTGAAGCCTTCATGCACTTTAATCAAAATAATGGATTTTTCATAAGTTTCTTGATATAATTGTTGAGTGTAAAGATAATCTCTAGTAATAACATTCACTATACATAGTGGATCAATGAGAACTCCTCATGAGAGTTTTCCTTTCATTTTCACAGTAGTGTATAAAGGTGCATCAAGTGCATCAATATTTTCTTTGATTTAAATGTAATATGAGGTTTACGTTTAGGCTTAAATCACTCAATAGAATACAAATTCAGTAGCCTATACACAGATATCATCAAGAGATATATTAATTGGAGGTTTAAGCTCAATGACATTGGTGGAATGAGAAGGAAAAGGATTGGTCAAGATTTGAAAGTTATGATTAGGAGCAGTGGATTATTTTCCTTTATCATTCACATTCTCCATAGTTATAGTGTTATAATCCATAATGTCTTTGATCACATTCTTCAACCTATAAAACTTATTAGTATCATGGCTAGGTTGATTATGGTATTGGAAAAAGGTTTTAGGAACAAAGGAAGATGTTAAAGGCTTAAAAGTGTCTATGGGTATGGTGGGAGGAAGCTTCATAAAATTAATCTAAGAATTATGCTATGTAATGATTTAGAAATGAGTAGCATTATAATTTGTAAATATTAATGATAAAGGGGCCACACCTAAAGTTGTGGCTATCGGTTGTGTATCAATGTGATTGGAAGAATTGTTGTTGATCTTGATGAAATTCTTGATTTTTTTTGGAAACTTTTGAAATGATTGATGTAAGTAACCCTCATTCTCATCAACTAAAGCCATTGATTAAGAAGATTCAAATTGACTCACTTGAAGTTGATAAATATGAAGCATGTTGGATATTGTTGAGAAGTCTGTTGGAATGGTGTGTTGTCATTGATGTCAACATATTCTTTTGTGTATTCTAGTGTTGCAGTCAAACTGGATGAATTAGTTTGGTCAGTGTGTTGTAGTTGAGTTGTTGCGACTTAATGGGTTTAGAGATACTTATCTCTAGTTGATTCAGTAGAAGTTTCAGAGGTTTGCATGGTTATTTGATTGAGTTATGTGATCTGGTATTATGGTCAATATTCAGTTGTTTGTGTTATTTGGTGTTTTGGTTTTCACTCCGCATTGCTCCATATTTGCATTACCTTGGTTTGCAGATTTAGCAGAGTGTTTGGGACATTCATATGTGTCCTCAATTTGGATGGTTCATGATTTGGAGATCCGCAAGTGAATCTTTCAGTTCAATAGTCAGTTCAGTTGGTGTTCTTGAGGTTTGTTATAATGATGATGAATATTCTAGTAAGTGTTGATGTTGTGGTTGTTTTTCTAGTGATTCGCATTGCTTGTGAATGTTTCTAGATCAATTCCTAGCCGTGTTGATGGTCTACATTGATCATTGTGTGTTTTATTGATCATTTTCTTGATCCGGTGGTGTTCTTCATGCTATGTGACACTCATGATGATTGTAGTTTGTTGTAGATGTTCGAGGCATAATTGTTGGAGGTGTTGCATGTTTGTAGTATTGGTTCAGGTCCAGACTATGTCTTAGCCGATATTGTTTTGGTTTGTATGTATTGTTGTAGCATGTTCTTCCTTTTTAATTTGTATTGAGGGTTTAGCCAAGATTGAAATATAGGTTGATGAATTGTATAAATATATGTAATATTCATGTGTGAGATGTATTTGTGTGTGCGAAGATTGATTTGATCTTTCAGTAGTAGAGGAGAAGTGCAAATAAGTGTGAAGAAATGTGAAGAGAAAAGTTTGAGTATATGTGCTTAACCGAAACTATAACCAGGCATGAGAAGATGTTATTTTATTAGTTCATGATCCTCAAGATGTAATTTGAATCCTTTTGTAAGGAAGTGAGCCTTCCCAAGGGTTTTAGCCCTTCTTGCCTTGTGATTTGAGTAGTGAGCTCTAGGTAGTGTTCCTGAATGCATGTGCATTCCCCATTTTAATATTTACATTTACTCCTAAGAGGGTATTATCTCATTGTGGGTAGGTTCCCACTGTGGTATTCCCCTTAACTAGATTTTCCACGTCAAAAATCTTGGTGTTATGTGTGTTATTGATGTGGTCTTGATTTATTATTTTATATTTATTATCAGATTTGAATTTAAGTTTGAGTTGTGTAGAATTTGTGAGCAAATTGATTCACCCCGCCCCAACTCTTAGTTTACTGCATTGTTGCAAACAAAGCATTGTGCATAAATGTGTGAAAGATTTAAAATTAAAAAATAGAAGCTTATCTCTAATATCCTTTTGTAAATTATTAATGAAAATTCTTTGAACATCAGCATTAGACACATGATAATAATTTTTTCATGCAAATGTTTATATCTACCAATGAAATCAGTCACTTTTTCTTTAACTCCTTTCTTAGATTGCATCAAATCAATTAAAGTAATTTAAGGACCAACATTATTTTGAAAATTTTCCATAAATGCATTAGCTAATTATTGAAAGAATGAGTTGATCAAGAAGGCAAGGAACAATACTATTGCAAAGCCTTGTCTCTAAAGGTACAAGTAAATAGTTTAGTCATAAGTCTATCATCATGAGAGAAGTCACTACATAGTGAAATTGGAAGGTTTTCACATAATTTTTGGGGTCACCTTTTCCATTGTATAACTCCAAATGGTGAAAATCCATGTATTGAGAAGTAATAACATAGACAATGTCACCAAAGATTGGGCTAGCTATGTCATGTGTAGTAACATTGACTTTGGATTGGGTTAAAGAATTTTTTTTTTTTTTTGTAAGGATGAGACACAATGAGCTAAATTATTTATAGAGGCTTTGGTGGATGAATTGGAATTCAACAAGTTGGATTGTGATAAAGGTGTAATGTTAGGATAAATGGGTGGATCTTGAGAGTAGGAAGGTGGAACATTATGGTATGTGGGTATAGGAGATGGTTGTGACACAAATGAAAGGATAACAGAATAAGGTATGTAGGAGTATTAATTGATGGAATTGCCCCCATTAATAACATGTGTATAATTAAAACTTTATGTATAATTATCCATGATATAATATGTATAGGTAGGCACAATAATAAATGATGTAGGCATAGGAAGGGAATGCTCAACTTGAGATGTAGGATTAGAAAGACCAATATCTTTGGCACAAATTTTCATTGGGGCAACATTAGAGTCAAGTATCTGAATAATGTGTCACAACACTTTCACACTATTTTCATCACTTTGAATAATTCTCCTCTATCCTTCAGTCAAGGGGATTCCCTCAGTATTCAAGTGTTCTTGACCCATCCATTGTTGAAGCCTATCCAACTCATGGTCAATCTTGCCCAATTGGTTGATAGTTAAATAAGTTAAGATGTCATCCTCATGATAACAAGTGCAAGGGGAATGGTTCTCCATAATGTTAGGCATGTCTTATGTAGGAATGGAGTATTCACCCAAGCTCCCTTGGAATAGGTTATTCAAGTTAGGTTCATACCCCTTAGTATTTAAACAATAGGAATCCATGAGTGTATAACTTCTTCTCACTGGGATATTGGATGTGATGAATACTAATAGGGAGGGGTGAATTAGTATGCCAAAAATCTTTTCACTTAAACACTTTGCAAGACTAATAGTAAACCGATAAAATAGTTTAGCAGACAAACCGGTTAACACACATGCAAACCAAATAGCTAATAATGGATTCACCCACAGAAGCACAAACACCATAACACAAGATATTTTGATGTGGAAACCCAAATGAGAAAAACCATGGTGAGATGGAACTCACAAGTAACTATCTACAGAATAGGAACTAGACCGGTTAAGGTCTTACAATGTTCTTTACTAGAACATATCCTGTTAGGAATCTCAATCTCTGTTAGGAGATAAGTTCGATTAAAGACTACCTTGCTAGAGGATTTTAGATCCATAGATGTGAACCACCTTGTTAGAGGATTTATAAAAGGCTTTTGGGCATACCCAGTTAAGGGCTACAGACTTGTCAAAGATGTGAGTAATCAACAAGTGATTGATCTAGCTAATAGCACAGATTGCTTGGTTAGATCCTTGATAGCTCATTCCTAATGCATTTCAGCATTAATTTAGTCTTCTACACATTCATACTCTCTCTAACTCCTCAACCACCTTAAACCCTAGCCGCAATATCAACTATCGCAACAACAACATTATAAACAACCTAAAACCCTAGACACGATGTCCTTATAAAGGAATCTGATTTCATGTCGGTCCAATAGGATTACATTACAATTTCCTAGGTTCAATGCATCTAGACATATCTGGTAACATGACACAAAAAGCACCACTAAAGTGTTAGCACCATCAAACAATCGGTGGATGATAACTCATCCCAAAATGCCGGTTGGTAACTCATCATAGAGTATTACCGGTTCATACAAAATACTGGTTCAAGCAAAATGCCAGTTGCCGGTTTGACAAAATGAAGACTGGCAAATATGTGTTCTGCTGCTTTGAACCTTCGTACCACTTGAGATCTTTGAACTGCTTGGGGTCAACATACCACTTCAAATCGGTAATCACTTTCTGCAAAACACCAATAGTCTAAGGACTATAATGCATCTTACCGGTTGGAACAATTGTCGGTTGAGTATAACTCATACATACAAAAAATAATCTCAATGCAAGTGTGTGTCCATCAATGACAATCACAACATAGTCATACAAAATGCCAATAGGATGTAGGTGAAAGGGTAGGGAAACTCATAGACAAAGAGGAAAAAGATAATGAAATAGATTTGTACTCACACTACCTCTTATGAAATTGAAAATGCAAGATAAATATATGATTAAACAATGCAATTTCTCAATAGAATGATTGATTGACCAACAAAATACACTAAAGAAATGATAGTAATGATTAATAAATGCTTATAAATTTGAAAATAACATGCAATAACAATTATATTTGAGGATACAAATCAGAAATTATGCAACCCATAAGTCATTTAATTAAAAAAAAATAGGATTTTGGTGAATTGAACTTCTAAATTATGTAATTTAAGTGCATATATAATGTACTTCAGAAATGATTGTAAATATAAATTTATTAAATGCATACAAATTAGATCTAAAAATAAAAATTAAAATTAATGCAACCACTATGTTGGGTTCACCAAAATGTAATGGTGAAAAATTAGTGCTCATAAGTTCATGCATACAAACTAGGAATAAACCCTATTTTCCAACATTACATTAAGGAGAGAATATGAATCCACTTGGCACAATCACAAATTAATTAGAAGGACTAAGCGCAAATGGATTCAAGGGTTCTCCTCATTTGAGTTGAAATGAACTATGTAAAGATGATAATTGAATGCTATATCTAGGGCTAAAGATGGAAAATTGACATAAATTAACATGAATAGATAGTTTTAGATTTGATATGTAGCTATAAACATATATCTAGAATGAATACATAGAGTGAAACCTTTATCTCAAATTTGGGCCTGAAACCATGGGACAATGGTGCTCTGGGTGACCCTATCCTCAGAAAGATAGACGCGGATGACAAACTTTTCCAAAATCATAATGAAGCTCAGAATCTAGCCCAAAAGTTTTGCCAAAAAATTATTGGACTTAGGTGTGTGGGGTGAGCCAATCCTATAATTTTTTCACCTATAAAATTGTATTTGGTCATCTCTATCTATGTTTCTTAATATTCTAATTACACCTTCTAAGCCTATCACTTGCACATAGAAGAAGAGAAATTGTGTTAGGGCTATGGGGTTTTGTTGGATATTGTTTCTTCTAGGATGTTTTGTTATCATTGATGTCAACATAATCCTGTTCCTTTGGTGATCTAGTGATTGCAGAGAATTGATTTGGCTGGTTTGAGGATTTGTGGTTTAGTAATGAAGTATCTCTAGCATCGCTACTTCATTCTTTAGTGATTCTACGATGCTATGTAGTGATTTGGTCGAGTTATGGATTCTGGTATTACAATTGGTGTTTGAGTGTTCAGTGTTGTAGTGTTCTGGTGTTTGGTCTGATGTGCTCCAATATGATCATATCTTTGGTTGTTGATTTGGGAGAGTGTTTTGGATGTTCACATGTATTTTAATTTCAGATGGTTCATGATTTGGTGCTCCACAGGTTATCTTTATAGTCTGAATTGATGTTGTTGAGTGTTCTTGAGTGTTAGCATATTGATTGATGAAGATTTGAATATGTGGTGTTGGTACAACTATTGTAGATGATTCTAACATTCTTGTTGGTGTTTTCTAATCATATCATATTTGTTTAGATGGTCCGTATTGATCCTTCTACATGATAATGGTGATTTTGTTGATTTGGTGATATTCTTCATGTTATACGGTGTTTTTGGTGGTGTAACGTGTTGCGGTTGATCTTGGTAAGATTTCTAGTGGTGATGCATGTTCAAGGTGTTGACTTAGGTCCATGTTATGTTTTCTATTACATTGTATTGGTTCGATGGTTGATTTATGAATCATGTGGTGTAATTTTATAATTAAGGGTTGAGGATTTGGCCGACCTTATAGTCAAGGTTGATGATCTATATAAAAAGGTGTTATATTCATGTAATTTGGGTGTGAATATTGTGTCTACATTATCAGGGAGTGGTGTATGTGTGAACAAATGAATTCATCCTTTGGTGTGGTGCATTGAGTAGATATTGTTGCAAAGTAGACAAATGTGCTTAACCATAACTATCATTAGGCATTAGCAGATTATGTCTTTGTAGTTCATGTATTCCATATTGTAGTTCAAAATTTTTTGTAAGGTAGTGAACCTTCCCTGAGGGTTGGAGCCTTGAGAGTCATTATATTTTCAGTAGTGAGCTCTTGACAATATGCTTGAATGCATATACATTCCCCATTGTAATATTTACACATACTAGTGTAGAGTATCATCTTATTGTGGGTAGGTTCTCACCATGGTTTTTCCTTTAATCGAGTTTCCACATCAAAAATCTTGGTGTTATGCGTGTTGTTGTTATTGTCTTTATCTTTATTCTTGTTGTAGTTGATCAGATTTGAGATTGTTCTTAATGTATTTAATCCAATTAAACCTGATTCACCCCCCTCTTAGTTCTCCTTCATTGTTGTTTCCAACAGGTTTTCCTAAGTCTTACCCTAAGTTTGAAATCAAACCTATAATTAATAGTAAAATTAAAATAAAATGGAAGTGTAAAGAACACCTTTTGAGGGTAGAGGCTAGATCAGAATTGAAATGCTTGAAATAGAAATTTTTACCTTGATGATTTTTTATTTGAAGTCTTCATGCATAGGTTGATGTCTTCATGTAGGATGTAGGATGTCTTCATAAAGTGTTGATCAAGGATTCCATCTTGACTGCTTGAGCTCTCCTTCAATGTCTTGAAAATGATTGATTACTTTCTCATGTGAATTGAATCTTGCTCTTGATGAATTGAATTGGAAAACTTATGGAGAGATGATAAACTTGGTGGATGTTCAAATGAGGGGGTAAGTGTTAGATAGTTTAAATATCTGGAGGTCAAATGAGAGGGGGGGGGGGTCAATTAGTTGTCACCAGATTACTAGAACCTTAATCATTTAAAAATTTATTACTGAAACACATAAGATAAATACCGAAATACATAAACCAATTACCGGAATAACAAATATACCAATTAAACACAAGCAACAATTAGAGAATGGATACCATCCACATGACACCAAGATTTGTATGTGGAAAACCTGGTAAAGGGAAAAACCATGGTGGGAAGCCTACCCACAGTCAGATAATTCTTTTGTAGTAAGTCTATGATTACAAATTGAGGAGCTTGCACTTGCAGGAAGGCCAACAGCCTAGAGCACATTTCTCATTACAAAAGGAGTCTCACTGACTACATAAGAAATCCAGACTACAATCTGAAAGAAAGAATGAATTGCAATAATAGCATCTCCTATTCTTGAGTACAATTTTGGTTAAGCTCAATACTGGAGGAATTAAACCTCTTGCATAAACCTACCTCGATCACCTATGATCGGCCAAATCCTCTCCATGAATTATTATTACATTATTCGCTTGCATCCCACGATCTACAATGAGATCATACACACACATACACACATATATATATATATACAAACCCTAGATATTAAACAATTAGGTTGATCATCCAGACAATAAACTAATTACATAATTATAAAACATGTCATCCTGAGGCTAAACAAATATTAGCCAACTCATAAATAATATCAGAATTACATCAAGGAGAACCAACACCATGTTACGTTAAGACGGTCCATAACCTAGATAGTGCCAGACCCAATTTAGGTCCACACACTCTAAAGAAATGATTCCAATAAGTTAAGGCTTGGAAACGATCACCATCATTATCCTAAATCCTTTATAGAAGTCGAACCAATACCACTTATGCATAATATCAAAAGATCTTAAGAAAAACTCTTGTCAATAAAACCCTCACCGAATCAATAAACTAGGCTTACCAGCATATAAGATAGCATCTGATCACCAAATCAATACCATTTGACTGAAGATATATCTAAATAGTCAGTAGATCTGGGCCAATTTTATAATCCAAAGCATACCATAGTATACAATATCAACATGATCTAGAAACCAAGCATAAACCAATCATCCTACTAGGACTAACCGGATACCGATAAACAACCAAAGAAGCCAGTGTTGACATCAATGACAAAACATCATAATCAATTCCATAAAATTTCCAACAATCTCCCCCTTTGGCATTGATGGCAATGCTAGATGTGAAAAACATCTAAGTGCCAAGAAATTCCAAACAAATCTCCCACACAAGAATATAGAAATGAAGTTTTGATTCATACTCTCCCTATAGATGGTATCTTAGTTAAGTTCTACAAATTTCTCCCCCTAATGTATATAACTCCTTAAGTTTTTCACATGAATATCTCTCCCCCTTTGACATCAATGCCAAATATCTGATACAAATATCAAATAAATATCATAAACCACTGAAACACAAGACTAACTAATCCCCCTGAGTAGTAGCATCACTACATCAATCTGGAATGAATAATAGCTCTAATAATGCATACCGAACTGATGCCATATAGTGTTACTCAAGTTTCTACTGGAGGGGCAGAAACCCCTAATTTGTCTCTAGGGTACTCAAATGATTCTTTAGGCAAAGGTTTAGTGAAGATCTCTGCAATCTATTCTTTAGTTTTTACATAAACCAATCTAACTTCATTTGCTTCCACCTTTTATTTCAAGAAGTTGTATTTGATAGATATGTGCTTTGTCTTAGAGTGGAACACCGGATTCTTTAATATGTCTATAGCAACAAAGTTATCATAGTGAATACTGATTGGTTCATTGCAATGCACTTTTATGTCCATTAACATTTGCTTCATCCATAGAACTTGTGTACAATTAGTAGCAGAGACAACATACTCAGATTCAACAATAGATAAGGAAGTACATGATTGTTTCTTGGTGATCCATGAAATAGGTTTCTTTCCAAGAAAGAAAGCACCACTGAAAGTTCTCTTCTAGTCATCAACATCACCTGCCCAATCTGCATATGTATATGCACATAAATTAAAGTCGTCATTTTTAGGATACCACAAACCATATTCAAATGTTCCTTGTAAGTACCTAAAAATCCTTTTCACCGCATTCTCATGATTTTCTCTAGGATCACTTTAATATCTTGATGCAATGCAAATTGTATTCATTATATTCGGTCTAGTCTAAGTCAAATATAGCAGACCTCCAATCATAGACTTGTATCTTGTAGGGTTTACTGGTGCTGATTCATATTTCTTTGTTAATTTCTCAATTGTAACTGTTAGACAGTTCAAATAACTAGAAGACAGCTGAGAGGGGGGTGAATCAGTTGTCACCAGATTACCAGAACTTTAAGCAATTAAAAATTTAATACCAAAACCCAAACGATCAATACCGAAATGTATAAACCAATTAAGCATAAACAATAATTAGAGAATAAATACCATCCACATGACACCAAGATTTATATGTGGAAAACCCGGTAAAGGGAAAAACCATGGTGGGAAGCCTACCCATAGTTAGATAAAACTTTTGCAGTAAGTTTGTGATTACAAATGAAGGGTGTAGACTTGCAAGAAGTCCAACACCTTAGAGCACACTACTCATCACAAAAGGAGTCTCACTACCTACATAAAAGTCCAGACTACAATCTAGAAGAAAGAATGGACTGCATTGATAGCATCTCCTATGCCTGAGCATAGTTCTGATTAAGCTCAATATCGGAGGACTAAATCCTCTTATATAAACCCAACTCAATCACCAATGAACGACCAAATCATCTACCTGAATTATTATTACATTATTCTCTCATTATATATCCATATCCCTTACACATATATTTCCCATGATCTACAATGAGATCTTACAACATATATATACAAACCCTCGACCATAAACAATAAGGTCTGCCACCGGATAATAAAACAATTACATAATTACAAAACATGTCAGTCAGAGACCAAACAAATAATATTCAACCCATAAGACATCCCTAAAATACATCGAGGAGTCCAATCCACATGTTACATTAAGCTGGTCCATAACCTAGATAAACTGGGACCCAATTTAGGTCCACACACGCTAAAGGAATGATCCCAATCAACCAAGTCTTGAACATGATCACCATCAATATCTTGAATCTCCACTAGAAGCCACGCCAACATCACTTATGCATAAGATCAAATATCTTCAATAAATATTTGCTAGTGAAACCCTCACCAGAACAACAAACCAAGCTTGATAGCATACAAGATAGCATCCGATCACCAGATCAAAACCAACTGACTGAACATGAATCTGAGTAGCATCACTAAGACAATTCCATAATGTAAACATACCAGAGCATACTAGATCATCATGATCTAATCCAACCAGAAACCAAACAACCTACTAGGACCAGAAGGGTGTCAATAAAGCAACCAAAATAGATAGTGTTGACATCAATGACAAAACATCAATGCAACACATAATCAATTCATCCAAAACTAGATGTGAAAAACATCCAAGTGCCAAGAAATGCCAAACAAATCTCCCACAAAAGAATATAGCAATGAAGTTCTGAAACATACATGATACCACAATTAAGTTTTGTGAATTTGTCCTCCTAATGTATATATCCCTTAAGTTTTTCACATGAATATCTCTCCCCCTTTGACATCAATGCCAAAGATCTGGCATAAAAACCAAAGCAAAAAATCAAAATCCACTGAATCATAAGGCTAACTACCCCCCCTTAGTAGTAGCATCCCCACATCAATCCAAAATGAATAATCTTTGATAATGCATATTAGACTAATTCCAAAAAGCATCAATCAGTTCTCTATCGGAGGGGCAAAAAACCGTAATCTATCCCCAAGGTACTCAAATGACTCTTTAGGCAAAGGTTTAGTGAAGATATCTACAATCTTCTCTTTAGTGTTCACATAAACTAGTATAACCTCATTTTCTTCCACCTTCTCCATCAAAAAGTTATACTTGATAGATATGTGCATTGTCTTAGAGTGAAATACCAAATTCTTTGATATGTCCATAGTAGCAGAGTTATCACATTGAATAACTATCAGTCCAGTGCAATGCACTTTAATGTCCTTCAACATTTTCTTCATCCATAGAACTTGTGTACAGTTAGTAGTAGCAACAACATGCTCAACTTCAGTAGTAGATAAAGAAGTACATGATTATTTCTTGTTGATCCATGAAACCAAGTTCTTCCCAAGAAAGAAAGCTCCACTGGAAGAGCTTTTCTAGTCATCAACATCACCTACCCAATCTACATCTATATATGCACAAAGTAAAGTCATCATCCTTAGGGTACCACAAACCATATTTAGATGTACCTTGTAAGTATCTAAATATTCTTTTCACTGCACTCTCATGATTTTCTCTAGGATCACTTTGATATCTTGATGCAATACAAACACCATTCATTATATCAGGCCTAGTCTGAGTCAAATATAGCAGACCTCCAATCATAGACTTTTATATTGTAGGATTTACCGATGCAGATACATCTTTCCTTGTCAATTTTTCACTGGTAACCATAGGAGTACTTACCGGATTAGAGTATTCCATACCAAATTTATTCAATAATTCCCTAGCATACTTAGTTTGACAAATGAAAATACCTTTATCGGTCTGAGTAATTTGCAAACCTAAGAAAAATTTCATTTCCCCAATCATAGACATTTCAAATTCTTTCTCCATATTTTTAGAAAATTCCATGCACAACTTATCTTCACCTCCAAAAATGATGTCACCAACAAAGACCCCAATAATCAATATATCATCATCAGTGACTTTATAATATAGATTACTGTCAGTGTTACCTTCAGTGAAACCAAGCTTTAAAAGATATTTATCTAACCTTACATACCAAGCTCGAGGTGCCTGTTTCAATCAATATAAAACTTTCCTTAACCTACAAACCATGTTTGTATCATCTAAAAGTGAAAAACCATTAGGTTGCTCAATATAAACTTCCTCATCAAGATCCTCATTCAGAAAGGCACACTTAACATCCATCTGATAAACCTTGTAGTTTTTATGTGCATCATAGGCAAGAAATAATCTTATAGCTTCAATCCTAGCTATAGGTGCAAAAGTTTCACCATAATCAATTCCTTCCTTCTGATAATATCTATTACAAACCACTCTAGCTTTCTTCCTTACAAATTGTCCATCTTCATTCAATTTATTCCTAAAAATCCATTTAGTTCCAATAACACTTTTTTTTTTAAATCAAAGAACTAAAGTCCGTGTGTTATTCTTCTTTATCCTATCTAATTCTTCTTCCATAGTTTTCATCAAACATTCATCTTTACATGCCTCAATTACTGATACCGGTTCAACTTGATAAATTAAACATACCTCATTAGCTGCCAATCTCCTTCTTGTCATCACTCCATTTCTCTTATCCCTAATGATCGGATCTTTTGAATGATTTAACCTTACATACCTAGGAGTCTTCTGATTCTCTGTTCCTCTTTCATGTTCTTTAGTTACTGTTGAATTTTTTGATACTGTCGGAGTAACTGGTTCAACATTTTGTTCCAATAAAGGTGTTACCAGTTCAGTTATGATCATTTCCACTTCTGGTTCTTTCTCATAAACTCTGATTTGACTTGTATTTAGCTCATCCACCTTGACATTAGTGCTCTCCACAATTCTCTGCAATCTCTTTTTATAACATCTATATGATTTTCTTTCATTAGAATAACCAAGAAATATTCCTTCATCACATCTAGGATCAATTTTACCAATGATATCATCTCTTCTAATATAACATTTACTACCAAAGTATCTAAAATACTTAACTATAGGTGTATTGCCAAACCATAATTCATAAGTGTCTTACCGATTTCTCCTTTGATATGAGCTCTGTTTAATGTATATATTGTTGTGCTCATTGCTTCTCTCCATTAGATATGAGGTAGATTAGCTTCCATCATCATGGTTCTAGCAAGATACAAGATAGTTATGTTCTTCCTCTCAACAACTCCATTTTGTTGAGGTGTCTGAGGAGCAGAAAATTGTCTCCTTATTGCATGCTTCTCACAAAAGTTATTAAACTCACCGGATGAGAATTATCCACCATGAGATGACCTTAAACATTTAATCATCAATCCTATCTTAGTCTCAACTTTAGCTTTAAATATTTTAAAATTTTCAAAGGCCTCTATTTTCTCCCTTACAAAAGTAACCCACATCATTCTAGAATAATCATGAATGATTATAAAATATCTATCACCTTGAAAACTTTTAACTCTAGCAGGGCCACACAAATCAATATGAATAAGATCAAGAACATCATTAGATTAGTCTTGTACACTCTTAAAAGAGGTTCTAACCTATTTTCCCATTTGACATTCCTTACATACTGGATTATAGGCCTTCACAATCTTAGGTATATCTCTAACTACCTTAGTTGAACTAATCTTTACAATTCAATCAAAATTCTCATGACATAGCCTTTTATGCCATAGCCAACTTTCATCAATTTCTGCAATCAAACATGTCTTCTCACTACAATTCAAATGAAATATATTACCTTTTGTCTGAGTATCAGTTACAATCTCCAATCCAGATCTATTAATGATTTTGCATTTTCTATCATTGAATTGTAATTAAAATCCCTTATCCACCAATTATCCTACACTCGAAAGATTATGCCTTAAACCTTCAACATAATAAATATTGTCAGTATTGTGCTTACCATCCAATGATATAGTTCCTTTTCCTTTGATCATACATGCTTTGTCATCTCCAAATCTAACCAAAATGCGATCAAACTATTGCAAAGATAGAAACTTTCTTTTGTCTACATTCATACGATGTGAACATCCACTATCAATTACCCATTCATCCTTATCTTCAATTTTAGCACCAAGTTCCTTCTCTTCAGGTACATTCTCTTCTAATGTTGAAACATCTTCCTTGATATCCAGGAACACCCATTCCTTTCCATTGCTGAAACCACTAGCAAAGTCTTGTGTCAGTTCATCATCAGAATTAGTCATACCTTCCTCATCTACTATATAGCATGATTTATCTATGTATTTCTTGTACTTATACGTGTTCTGATATATAGGGTTAGGATTAAAAGATCTCCTAGCTCTCTCTTCAAATCTTGAATTCCTTTTAGGACATCTAGATGAAAATGACCTATCTTATTACAAGAAAAACATTTAAAAGTTTCCTTTCCTTCATACTTACTTCCTACCGGTCCTTTAGGTACTCTTCTAGCAAATAGGGCTTCAAGTTGCTCAAATTATTCATCTTCTCTCTTCTTATCATCCAATTCCTTTGCATATAAAGCTTTCCAATCTTGCTTGCTAGTTGATGATGTAGATGCATGAAAAGAAGGTTCAGACTTCACAACTCCAGAAGGTCCAAATTATTCAAGCTCAAAAGAAGATAATCTCCCAACCAAGGTATCTCTATTGATAGAAGTATTAGCCATTGTTCTAAATTTATTAATTGATAGAAGTATCCTTTCATTGGTAATCCTTTCATCTTCTTCCATCTTCAAGTTTTCATATCTCACCCGGTAACCATCAATTTTAGCAATCTTAATAGTAGGGTCACCTTCATTAAGAGTCTCCAACTTATCCCATATAGCCTTTGTTGTTGATTTGTCAGTTAATCCCATTACTTTCTAATCAAACAGTGCACACAAGAGGGCTTCTCTAGCTCTACAATCATTCTCAATCTCCTTACCCAGATTAACCGGAGGAAGATTGCCAAATGTATGATTATAAAGAGTAATATCATTCTCCATGATTTCCCAAATTTCCTTACCGAGACATCTCAAATGAGCCTCCATCTAAATCTTCCATACTCTGTAATTTGTTTCGTCAAGCCTAGGAATTTCTCTTCAAAAGAAAGCAGAAGATGAACTAGATGAACTTGAACTGTTAGTCACCATAGGATCTTCCTCAAGTGGTTAAACTTCTGCAGAAAGGACTAGAGATATGTTACCAATACTTAGATAGTTTAAATAATCAAAAGACAACTGAGAGGTGGGGGGGATGAATCAGTTGTCACCAAATTACCAAAACCTTAAGCACTTCAAAATTTAATACCAGAACCCAAAAGATCAATACCAAAATGCATAAACCAATTACCGAAATAGTAGATAAACCAATTAAGCATAAACAATAATCAGAGAATAAATACCATCCACATGGCACCAAGATTTATACGTGGAAAACTTGGTAAAGGGAAAAACCATGGTGGGAAGCCTGCCCATAGTCAGATAATACTTTGATAGTAAGTATGTGATTATAAAGGAGGGGCCTGCACTTGCAGGAAGGCCAATAGCCTAGAGCTCACTACTCATCACAAAAGGAGTCTCAATGACTACATAAATATCCATACTACAATCAAGAAGAGAGAATGAACTACAATAATAGAATCTCCTATGCTTGAGTATAGTTCCAGTTAAGCTCATTACTAGAGGACTAAATCCTCTTACATAACCCAATTCGATCACCAATGATTGACCAAATCCTCTGCCTGAATGATTATTACATTATTCACTCCTTACATATTCATATCCCTTACACATATATTTCCCATGATCTACAATGAGATCTTACAACATATATTTACAAACCCTTGACCATAAACAATAAGGTCAGCCACCAGACAATAAAACAATTACATAATTACAAAACATGTCAGCCAAAGACCAAACAAATAATATTCAACCCATAAGACATCCTGAAAAACACACCAAGGAGTCCAATCCACACGTTACATTCAGTTGGTCAATAACCTAGATAAACCAAGACCCAATTTAGGTCCACACACATTAAATAAATGATCCCAATCGGCCATGTCTCAAACATGATCACCATCAGCATCCTAAATCTCCACTAGAAACTGCACCAACACTACTTATGCATAACAACAAATGAATCTTGCCAGCATAGATTATAACATCCAATCACCAGATCAAAACTATTTGACTGAACATGAATCTGAGTAGCATCATTAACCCAATTCCATAACCCAAACATACCGGAGCATACCGGATCATCATGATCTAATCCAACCAGAAACCAAACAACCTATCGGGACCAGAAGGGTGTCGATAAAGAAACCAAAACAACTAGTGTTGAGATCAATGACAAAACATCAGTGTGACACATAATAAATTCCTCTAAATGGACAATAGTAACCATAGTAGTACCAACTGGTTTAGAATCTTCAAGACCAAATTTATTCAACAACTCTCTACCATACTTAGTTTGACAAATGAAAATACCTTTATCAGTCTGAATAATATGCAAACCTAAGAAAAATTTCATTTCCCCAATCATAGACATCTCAAATTCATTCTGCATATTGTTAGAAAATTCCATGCACAACTTATACTCACCTCCAAAAAGGATTTCATCAACAAAGACCTCAATAATCAGTATATCATCATCAATGAATTTATAACATAGATTACTATTAGCATTACCTTTAGTGAAACAAAGTTTTAAAAGATACTTGTCCAACCTTGCAAACCAAGCTCTAGGTGCCTGTTTATATCCATATAAGGCTTTCTTTAACCTGCAACCATGTTTTTATCATCTGAAAATGAAAAACCATCAATTTTCTCAATATAAACTTCCTCATCAATATCCCCATTCAGAAAAGCACACTTAACATCGATCTGATAAACCTTGTAGTTTTTATGTGCAACATAAGCAAGAAATAATCTTACAACTTCAATCCTAGCTATAGGTGAAAAGGTTTCACCATAATCAATTCCTTCCTTTTGAGATTATCCTTTACAAACCTATCTAGGTTTATTCCTCACAAATTTTCCAACTTCGTTTAGTTTATTCCTAAAACCCCATTTAGTTTCGATAAATTTTTTATTTTTAGACCGGGGAACTAAAGTCCATGTGTTATTTTTTTCTATCTGATCTAATTCTTCTTACATAGCTTTCATCCAACATTCATATTTTCATTCTTCAGTTATTGATATCGGTTCAACTTGAGAGATTAAACATACCTCATCAGTTGCTAATCTTCTTCTTGTCATCACTCCTTTGTTCTTATCCCCAATAATTTGATCTTCTAAATTATTCAACCTTACATACCTAGGAGTCTTTTGATTCTCTATTCCTCTTCCCTGATCTTTAGTTACTATTGAATTTTTTGATACTGCTAGACTAATTGGTTCAACATTCTATTTCGGTAAAGGTGTTACTAGTTCAATTATGATCATTTCCATTGCCGGTTTTGTCTCATAAGTGTTGATTTGACTTCTATTCCGCTCATCCACCTTGACATTAGTGCTCTCCATAATTCTCTACAATCTTTTTTTACAACATCTACATGATTTGCTTTCATTATAATAAACAAGAAATATTCCTTCATCACATATAGGATCAAAGTTTCCAATGAAATCATCTCTCTTGATATAACATTTACTACCAAAGATTTTGAAGTACTTAACTGTAGGTGTATTGCTAAACCATAACTCATAAGGTGTCTTATTGGTTTCTCCTCTGATATGAACTTTGTTGAATGTATAAATTGTTGTGCTAATAACTTCTCTCCAATAGATATGAGGTATATTAGCTTCCATCATCATGGTTCTAGCAACATCCAAGACAGTTCTTTTATTTATTTCTACAACTCCATTCTGCTGAGGTGTCCGGGGAGCATAAAATTGTCTCATTATGCCATTCTTCTCACAAAAGTTATTAAAGTCATCAGATGTGAATTCTCCACCATGATCTGACCTTAAGCAGTTGATCTTCAACACTGTGTCAGTTTTAACCTTAGCTTTAAAGATTTTAAAATTTTCAAAAGCCTCAAATTTCTCCCTTAGAAAAGTAACCCACATCATTCTTGAATAATCATCAATGATTAGCATAAAATATCTATCACCTTGAACACTTATGATTCTAGCAGGACCACACAAATCAGTATGAATAAGATCAATAACATCATTATATTTGTCTTGTATACTCTTAAAAGAGATTCTGGCCTATTTTCCCATTTGACATTCCTTACATATCGGATTATAGGGCTTCACAATCTTATGTATATCTCTAACTACCTTAGTTGTACTGATCTTTACCATGCAATCAAAATTCACATGACATATCCTTTTATGCCAAAGACAACTCTCATCAATTTGTGCAATCAAACATGCCTTCTCACTAGAATTCAAATAAAATTATTAGCTTTTGTCTAAGTACCGACATCAATCTCTAATCTAGATCTATTAATGATTTTGCATTTTTGATCCTTGAATTGTAATTGAAATCCCTTATCCACCAACTGTCCTACACTCCAAAGATTATGCCTTAAACCATCAACATAATAAACATTATCAGTATTGTGCTTAACATCTAAGGATATTGTTCTTCTTCCTTTGATCATTCATGCTTTGTCATCTCCAAATCTAACAAGACCGCCATCAAATTGTTGCAAAGATAGAAAATTTCTTTTATCTCCACTCATGTGATGTGAACATCCACTGTCAATTAGAGATTCATCTTTATATTCAATTTCAGTAGCAAAGGCCTTTTCTTTAGGTACATTCCCTTCTAGTACCAAATCATCTTCCTTGATAGCCAAGAACACCCATTCCTTTCCATTGCCAAAACCACTAGCAGAATCTTGTGCTGTTTCATCATCAGAATTAGTCACACTTTCCTCATCAGAAAAATAACATGATTTATCTTTGTTTCTCTTGTACTTATGCTTGTTTTGATATTCAGGGTTAGGCTTAAAATATCTTCTAGCTCTTTCTTCAAATCTTGAATTCCTTTCAGGACATCTAGATGAAAAATGACCTATCTTATTACATGCAAAAAATTTAAAGGGTGATTTTCTTTAATACTTACTTCCTACCAGTCCTTTAGGTACTCTTTTAGCAAATAGGGCTTCAAGTTGCTCAAATTCTTCATCATCCCTCTTCATATCTTCCAATTCATGTGCATACAAATCTTTCCAATCTTGCTTTTTGGATGATAATGTAAATACATAAAAATTAGGTTCAGACTTCACAACTCAAGAAGGTCCAAATTCTTAAAGCTCAAAAGAAGATAATTTCCTATCCAAGGTATCCCTATTGATAGAAGTATTTTCCATTATTCTAAATTCATTAACTGTAGTAGCCTTCATCTTATAAGCCAGTGGTAAAGCTCTTAGAACTTTAGAAACTATTTCATCTTCACTCAGAGATCCACCACAACATTGAATTCCCATGACAATTTCATTTACCCTTTCCATAAATGCAGTAATCCTTTCATCTTCTTCCATCTTCAAATTTTCATATCTCACCTGGTAATCATCAAGTTTAGAAATCTTAAGAGTAGGGTCACCTTCATTTAGAGTCTCCAACTTGTCCCATATAGCTTTTGTTGTTGATTTGTCAGTCAATCTCATTATTTATTGATCAGAAAGTGTACATAAGAGGGCTTCTCTAGCTCTACAATCATTCTCAAGGTCCTTATCCAAGTTTATCAGAGGAGGATTGCCAGATGCTGGATTAAAAGGGGTTACACCATTCTCAGTGATCTTCCAGATTTCCTTACCAAGACATCTCAGATGAGTCTCCATCTAGATCTTCCATACTCTGTAATTTGCTCCATCAAGCCTAGGTATTTCTCTCTAAAAGACAGTTGGAGATGGACTAGATGAACTTGAACTATTAGATGCCAAAGGATCTTCCTCAAGTAGTTAAGCTTTTACACAGAGGAATAGAACTCTGACACCAATTGTTAGACAATTCAAATAACCTAAGGACAACTGAGAGGGGGAGGGTGAATCAGTTGTCACCAGATTACCATAACTTTAAGCATTTAAAACTTTTTTACTAGAACACATAAGATCAATACTGGAATACATAAACCAATTATTGAAATAACATATATATCAATTAAACACAAGCAAAAATTAGAGAATAGATACCATCCACATGACACAAATATTTGTACATGGAAAACTCAGTAAAGGGAAAAACCATGGTGAGAAGCCTACCCACAGTCAGATAATACTTCTGCAGTAAGTATATCATTACAAATTGAGGAGATTGCACTTATAGGAAGGCCAACAACCTAGACCACACTACTCATTACAAAAGGAGTCTCACTAAATACATAAGAAATCAAGACTACAATTCAAAAGGAAGAATGAACTGCAATAATAGCATATCCTATGCTTGAGTACAGTTCCGGTTAAGCTCAATACCATAGGACTTAAACCTCTTTCATAAAACCAACTCGATCAGCTATGATAGACCAAATCCTCTGCATGAATGGTTGTTACATTATTTGCTTGCATCCCATGATCTATGAAATCATACATATATATATATACAAACCCTATACCTTAAGAAATTAGGCTGGCCACCCAGAGAATAAACCAATTACATAATTATAAAACATGTCAGCCTAAGGCCAAACAAATATTATCCAACCCATAAATCATCCCAGAAACACATCGAGGAGCACCAACAACATGCTACATTAAGTCGATTCATAACCTAGATAGTACCAAACCCAATTTAGGTCCACACACACTAAAGTAATGATTCCAATCAGTCAAGGCTCGAACATGATCACCATCAGCATCCTTAATCCCTTCTAGAAGCCGAACCAACACCACTTATGCATAATATCAGAAGATCTTCAACAAAGCTCTACCGGTAAAACCCTCACCGAATCAATAAACCATGATTACTAGCATATAAGATAGGATCAGATCACCAAATCAATACCAATTGATTGAACATATATCTGAATAGCATAATTAGCATATCTAAGCCAAATCCATAAGATAAAGTGTACTAGAGTATACTAGATCAATAGGATCTAGAAACCAACCAGAAACCAATCATCCTATCGGGACCAACCAGATACAAGTAAACAACCAAAGCAACTAGTATTGATGTCAATGACAAAACATCATAATTAATTCTATCAAATTTACAAAAGTAAGTAGATTTCTTTTATACCCCACTAGATCAAACATGTGAGGTGTTAGACAGTTCAAATAACTGGAAGACAACTGAGAGGGGTGGTAAATCAGTTGTTAGAGATTATCATAACATTTAGCTATTAAAGCTATAATACCATAACCCAAAATATTAATACTAGAATGCTTAAACCAAATACCAGAATACTAGTTAAACCAATTAACCATAAACAATAATCAGAGAATAAATACCATCCACATGACACCAAGATTTATAGGTGGAAAACCCGGTAAAGGGAAAAACCATGGTGGGAAGCCTACCCATAGTCAAATAATACTTCTGCAGGAAGTATTTGAATTACAATTGATGGGCCTCCACTTGTAGGAAGGCCAACAACCTAGAGCACATTGCTCATCACAAAAGGAGTCTCACTAACTACATAGAAATCCAGACTACAATCAGGAGAAAGGAATGAACTGCAAAGATAACATCTCCTATGCCTGAGTATAGTTTTAGTTAAGATCAATACCGGAGGACTAAATCCTCTTACATAAACCCAAATCGATCTCCAATGATAGACCAAATCCTCTACATAAATGATACTATGTTATTCACAAATTACATTTCCATATCCCATACCTATCTCTATATATGCAATGAGATCTTACAATATATAAACAAACCATCAATCATAAACAATCAAGTCAGCCACCAGACAACAAACCAATTACATAATTACAAAACATGTCGGCCCAAGGCCAAACAAGTAATATCAAACTCATAAGATATCCCGGAAACACATCAAGAGGTCCAATCTACACATTACATTAAACCGGTCCATAACCTAGATCAACCGGAACCCAATATAGGTCCACATGCTAAAGAAATGATCTTCATCTGCCAAGTCTCAAACATGATCACCATCATCATTTTGAATCCATACTAGAAATTGAACCAACACCACTTATACATATCATCAAAAATCTTCATCAAAGCTCTGCTGGTGAAACCCTCGCCCGAAGCACAAACCAAGCTTCCAAGCAAACAAGATAGCATCCAATCACCAGAACAAAACCAACTTACTCAATATGAACATGAGTAGCATGAGTAAGCCAATTCCATAACCAAATCATACTGGAGCATACCGGATCATGTCGAATCCAAACCAACTAGAAACATACAGCCTACCGGGACCAGAAGGGTGTTGGTAAAGCATCCAAAATAGCTATTGTTGACATCAATAACAAAACATCAGTGTAACACATAATCAATTCCTCCTAATGGCTAACAATCTCCCCCTTTGGCATTGATGGCAACACTAAATGTGAAAACATCCAAGTGCCAATAAATGCCAAACAAGTCTCCCCCAAGGAAAGACAACAAACAATCTCTTGCTCAAAGATATAGCATTGAAGTTTTGAAATAAAGACCAAAATTCCCTACTGAATGATATCTCTGTAAAGCTCTATTTTTCATAAGTAATTCTCCCCCTAATATATAAAACTCCTTAATATCAAAGCTATAAATCTGACATAAATATCAAAGCAAAAGTATAAACCACTGAAACACAAATCTAACTACTCCCCTTGAGTAGTAGCATCCCCACATTAGTGCCGAAATGAATAATATTTCTAATAATACATACTAGACTGATGCCAAATAACATCAATCAACTCTTTGTTAGAGGGGCAGAAACCCCTAACCTGTCTCTGAGGTACTCAAATAATTCTTTAGGCAAAGGTTTAGTGAAAATATCCACAATCTGCTCTTTAGTGTTCACATAAACCAGTCTAACTTCATTTTCTTCCTCCTTCTTCATCAAAAAGTTATACTTGATAGATATATGCTTTGACTTAGAGTTAAATTTTTAGATTCATTGATATGTCAATAGTAGAAGAGTTATCACAGTGAATAACTATTGGTCCAGTGCAATGCACTTCGATATCCTTCAACATTTTCTTTATCCATAGAACCTGCGTACAATTAGTAGCAATAGCAACATACTCAACTTCAATAGTAGATAAAGAAGTACATGATTGCTTTTTGTCGATCCATGAAACCAATTTCTTTCCAAGAAAGAAAGCTCCACCAGAAGTACTTTTTTGGTCATCAACATCTCTAGCCCAATCAACATCTGTATATGCACATAAAGTAAAGTCATCATCCTTAGGGTACCACAAACCATATTCGGATGTACCTTGCAAGTATCTAAAAACCTTTTCCACCACACTCTCATGATTTTCTTTATGATCACTCTGATATCTAGATGCAATACAAACAACATTCATTATGTCAGGCCTAGTCTGATTTAAATAAAGTAGACCTCCAATCATAGATTTGTATCTTGTAGGATTTACCAATGCAAAAACATCTTTCCTTGTCAATTTCTCAATGGTAACCATAGGAGTACTTACCAGTTTAGAGTCTCCCATACCAAAGTTCTTCAATAATTCCCTAGCATACTTAGTTTGAGAGATGAAATTACATTTGTGAGTCTGAGTAATCTACAAACCTAAGACGAATTTCATTTCCCCAATCATAGCCATTTCAAATTCTTTCTCCATATTCTTAGAAAATTCCATGCATAACTTATCTTCACCTCCAAAATAATGTCATCAACAAATACTTCAATAATCAGTATATCATCATCAGTGATCTTATAAAATAAATTACTATTAGCATTACCCTTAGTAAAACCAAGCTTCAAAGGATATTTATCCAAACTTGTATACCAAGCTCTAGGTGCCTGTATCAATCGATATAAAGGTTTCCTTAACCTACAAACCATATTTGTATCATCTGAAAGTGAAAAAATATTAGGTTGCTCAATATAAACTTCCTCATCAAGATCCCTATTAAAAAATGCACACTTAACATCCATTTGATAAACCTTGTAGTTTTTATGGGTAGCATAGGCAAGAAATAATCTTACAACTTCAATTCTGGCTACAAGTGAAAAAGTATATCCATAATCAATTCCTTCCTTCTGAGAATATCCTTTACAAACCAATCTAGCCTTATTTCTTACAACTTGTCCATCCTCATTCAATTTATTCCTAAAAACCCATTTAGTTCCAATAATATTCATATTTTTAGGTGGGGGAACTAAAGTCCATGTGTTTTTCTTCTCAATCTGATCCAATTCTTGTTCCATAGCTTTCAACCAATATTCATCTTTACATGCTTCAATTACTGATACCAGTTCAACTTGAAAAATTAAACATACCTCATTAGTTGCCAATCTTCTTCTTTTCACCACTCCATTGTTCTTATCCCCTATGATTTGATTTTTGGAATGATTCAATCTTACATACCTAGGAGTCTTCTGACTCTTTGTTCCTCTCCTCGATTCTTCAGTTATTGTTGATTTTTTTGATACTTCCGGAGTAACTGGTTCAACACTTTGTTCCAGTAAAGATGCTACTGGTTCAGATATAATCATTTCCACTGTCAGTTCTTTCTCATAAACTCTTATTTGAATTCTATTAAGCTCACCCACCTTGACATTAGCACTCTCCACAACTCTCTGCAATCTCTTGTTATAACATATATATTCTTTTCTTTCATTAGAATAACCAAAAAATATGCCTTCATCAGATCTAGGATAAAATTTTCCAATGATATCATCTCTCCTAATATAACATTTACTACCAAAGATTTTAAAATACTTAACTATAGGTGTATTGCCAAACCATAATTCATAAGGTGTCTTATCGGTTTCTCCTTTGATATGTACTTTGTTGAATGTATAAACCCCGATTCACATTGTTTCTCTCTAGTAGATATGAGGTAGATTAGCTTCCATCATCATTGTTCTAGCAACATCCAAGACAGGTCTATTCTTCTTTTCCACAACTCCATTTTGCTGAGGTGTTCGAGGAGTTGGAAATTGTCTCCTTATACCATGCTTCTCACAAAAGTTATTAAATTCACTGGATCTGAATTCTCCACCATGATCTGACCTCAAACATTTAATCTCTAATCCTATCTCAGTTTCCACTTTAGCCTTAAAGATTTTAAACTTTTCAAAAGCCTCATATTTCACCCTTAGAAAAGTAACAATCATCATTCTAGAATAATAATCAATGATTAGCATAACGTATCTATCACCTTGAAAACTTTTAACTCTAACAATGACACACAAATTAGTATGAATAAGATCAATAACATCATTAGATTTATCTTGTGTACTCCTAAAAGAGGTTTTGACCTATTTAGCCATTTGGCATTCTTTACATACTAGATTATAGGGCTTCACAATCTTAGGTATATCTCTTGCCTTAGTTGAACTAATCTTTACAATGCAATCAAAATTCACATGAGATAGCCTTTTATGCCATAGTCAACTCTCATCAATTTGTGCAATCAAATATGTCTTCTCATCAGAATTCAAATGAAATATATTACCTTTTTCCTGTGTACCAATTGCAATCTCCAAACCAGATCTATTAATGATTTTGCATTTTCCATCCTTGAGCTGTAATTGAAATCCCTTATCCACCAATTGTCCTACACTCAAAAGATTATACTTCAAACCTTAAACAAAATAAACATTATCAATATTGTGCTTACCATCTAATGATATAGTTCCTTTTCCTTTGATCATATATGCTTTGTCATCTCCAAATCTAACAAGACCGCCATCAAATTCTTGCAAAGATAGAAACTTCCCTTTATCTCCAGTCATATGATGTGAACATCCACTATCAATTACCCATTCATCCTTGTCTTCAATTTTAGCAACAAGTGCTTTCTCTTTAGTTACATTCTTTTCCAATGCCAGAACATCTTCCTTGATAGCCAGGAACACCCTTTCCTTCCCATTGCCAAAACCACTAGCAGAGTCTTCTGTCGGTTCATCATCAGAGTCAGTAATACCTTCCTCATCGGCTATCTAGCATGGTTTTTCCCTATTTTTCCTATACTTATACTTTCTCTGATATCCAAGGTTAGGGTTAAAATATATTCCCACTCTTTCTTCAAATCTCGAATTCCTTTTAAGAAATCTAGATGCAAAATGACCAATCTTATTACATGCAAAACATTTAAAAGGTACTTTTCCTTCATACTTACTTCCTACGGGTCTTTTAGGTACTCTTCTAGCAAATAGTGCTTCAAGTTTCTCAAACCCATCATCTTATCTCTTCATTTCATCCAATTATTTTTCATATAAATCTTTCCAATCTTGCTTACCGGTTGACGATGTAGACGCATGAAAAGTCAGTTTAGAATTCACAACTCCAGAAGGACTAGATGAACTTGAACTATTAGTCACCATCGGATCTTCCTCAAGCTGTTAAGGTTTTATAGAGAGGACTAGAGCTCTGATACTAATTTTTAGACAGTTCAAATAACCAAAAGATAACTGAGATGAGAGGGGACGGGGGTGAATCAGTGGTCACAAATTACTGAAACATTTAGCAATTAAAACTATAATACCAAAACCCACAACATTAATATAGGAATGCTTAAGACAAATACTGGAATAATAGTTAAACCAATTAAGCATAAACAATAATTAGATAATAAATACCATCCACATGACACCAAGATTTATACATGGAAAACCCAGTAAAGGGAAAAACCATGGTGGGAAGCCTAGCCACAGTCAGATAATACTTCTATAGTAAGTATGTGAATTACAATTGAGGGGCCTGTACTTGCAGGAAGGCCAACAACCTAGAGCACACTGCTCATCACAAAAGGAGTCTCACTAACTACATAGAAATCCAGACTACAATCTGGAGAAAGGAATGAACTACAAAGATAACATCTCCTATGCCTAAGTACAATTCCGGTTAAGCTCAATATCGGAGGACTAAATCCTCTTACATAAACCCAACTCGATCTCCAATGATCGACCAAATCCTCTGCCTGAATGATATTACATTATTCACACATTACATTTCCATATCCCATACCTATCTCTATATCTACAATGAGATATTACAATATATATATATACAAATCCTCGACCATAAACAGTTAGGTCGAATATCAAACAATAAGTCAATTACATAATTACAAAACATGTCGGCCTAAGGAAAAACAAATAATATCCAACTCATAAGATATCCTGAAAACACATCAAGAGGTCTAATCCACACGATACATTAAACCAGTCCATAACCTAGATCAACTGGGACCCAATATAGGTCCACACGCTAAAGCAATGATCTCCATCCACAAAGTCTCAAACATGATTACCATCAGCATCCTAAATCCATACTAGAAGATGCACCAATACCACTTATGCATATCATCAAAGATCTTCATCAAAGCTTTATCGGTGAAACCCTCGTCTAAACCACAAACCAAGATTCTGAGAAAACAGGATAACATCCTATCACTAGACCAAAACCAACTTATTGAATATGAGCATAAGTAGCATGAGTAGGCCAATTCCATAACCAAATCATACCAGAGCATAGTGGATCATGCTGGATCCAAACCAGCCATAAACCATACAACCTATCGGGACTAGAATGGTGTCAGTAAAGCATCCAAAACATCTAGTGTTGACATCAATGAAAAAAAATCATTGGAACACAATCAATTCCTGAAAATGGCCAACATGAGGAATTCCGATACAAGCCAAAATGGGGAGAGAATTCGTAGCCATATTTCATGACCATTGTCAAGACCAAAATTGGGCCCCTTTAAGCTAGATAAGAGTGTCTGAGGTGCCATTTTCCAATGACAAAGGATCTTGGGTCACCTTTGTCTAGCGTATTAGGGTTTAGCAAAGGTCCATATGTGGGAAGTATGTGTTGTTGTGTTGTGGTTTTCATTGATGTCAAACTTTTTGTGTCAAAATGGCATTGGTCTAAAATGTCCATGGTTTCGAATTGACAAAGGTTTTAGATATGGTGTATAGATTGAAGAAAGCATTGTATGGACTTAAACATGCATTGAGGGATTGGTATGCAAGATTGGACAAGTATTTGATTGAATAGAAGTTCAAGAAAGGTACAACAAACAATTTTCTTTATTTCAATCTGATTGATGGAGACAAGTTGTTAATTGTTATAGTTTATGTTGATGATATTATATTTGGAGGAGACAATATTTTATGTAAATATTTTTCTAAAGAGAAGTAGAAATAATTTGAAATGTCAATGGTTGGTGAGTTATCTTTCTTTCTTGGGTTGCAAGTTATTCAATCAAAAAATGGAATTTTTATCTCTCAAAGAAAGTATGTGAAGGAAACATTGAAGAAGTTTTGTTCTGATGATTACAAACCAGTTACAACTCGTCTAACCATTGGATGCAAGTTCAGAATATATGATGAGTCTTTGGAGGTCGAACATAAGAGGTATACGTTGATTATTGAAAGATTGTTGTATTTACCTACATTCAGACCATATATCATGCAAGTTGTTTGTCTAGTAGCTAGATTTCAATAAAATCCAAAGGTGACACATGAGCAAGATGTGGAGAGAATTTTTAGATATTTGAAAGGTACTGTGGATTATGAACTATGGTACAGAAAAGGTAGAGATTTTATGTTGAAAGCATATACTAATCCATATTGAGTTGGAAGTGTTGATGAATAGAAGAGTACTAGTGGTGGTGCATTATTTTTAGGGGATAAATTGGTCTCCTAGTTCAGTAAGAAACAAGATTCAATTTTTCTATCTATTGCTAAAGAAGAGTAGTTTACAATGACATCTTGTTGTACTCAGGTAATGTGGATAAGAGAGAATCTTAAGGATATCTAGGTAGCATATGATAAAGCAATTCCTATTATATGTGACAATACAAGTGCAATAAACATTTCCAAGAACTAGTTATGCATTTAAGAACAAAGCATATTTCAATCAGACATCGCTACTTCAGAAAGAAATTTGTTGAGAAGGAAGTTAGATTGCAATACATTTCTATGAAAGAACAAGTTGTAGACATTTTTACAAAGGAATTAGCAAAGGATACATTTGAGTTTCTTTGGGAGAAGCTTGGGGTTAGTACCTCTCCTTCTATCTAGGTGCATTATGGGGATGCATCTTTCCAGGAAAAAGATTCTATTACTATTTCATGTCCTAGATTGCTGCTATGCTTTCTCTTAGGGGGTGTAGTGGTGTGTGTAGTGTTGTTTTGACCTTTGTCCTCGATGGCAAAGGGGGAGAGATTGAGAAAAGATTGTGATCTTTGAGGGAGAGATTGTGCATAAATTATGATCTTTGGGGGAGATATTGAGTAAGTTCTAACAAAAGAGAGAGATTAAGTAGAGATTGTGTAGTAGATTCTAATATGGGGAGAATTTGTACAAATTTAGTTTGTGGAGAGATATTGAGCAGTATTTGAATGTGATCGATTGTTGTCAAGTGTTGTCATCAATGAAAAAGAGGGAGATTGTTGGAAGTATGTGTTGATGTGTTGTTGTAGTTATCATTGATGTCAAACTTGTTATTATGGAATAACATTGGTCCTTAATGTCTATGGTGTAGACATATCTTGTTGTGTTGATGTTTTAGGTGTTCATTGTTTGTTCCAAAAGTGTTTGGGTCTGGAAAGTGTTGTTGGTGTTGTTTATTATGGTTATCTTTATTGGATATAGTTCTGCTATCATGGATATGATTGTTGTGTCATCTAAAAATATCTTGGTGTTCTTCAGGTGTTTTAGCAGTGTTTGTTTCTGATTGTGATATTCTATGTTTAAACTATCTTTAGGTTCAGATATGAGTTGTGGGAGATTGTTTCATATGTTCTAGGTCTCACTGTAGCATGTAGAGATCTGGATTTGAGTTGCTTGCATTGGAGAATATGTTTTGGCAATTAATTACTTATATGGATACATAGCATGTAGATATGTTGTTGGTTATGTTTTGGTGATTGGGGATAGATAAATTAATCTTTGGGAGATGTGTTTTGGTCTCCTCTTTCTCCTAAAGTGGATTAATGTGTGTAAATTTTTGTTCAAAAAGTATATTTTGGTTTAGGTCAACTTGGTTAAAGCTTTGATGATCTATCTTTTATACAAGGAAGTGTATGATTTAGTGGTACAGAGAGGAAGATTTATGAGGTGTAGAATGTAGATGCTTGATGTGAAGAAAATCAAAGAGGTTTGGTGAAGTGAAAAGAATAAGAGATGTGTTCGAATAATATGCAAACTGTGTTGAGACTGTGATAAAGATATGAGACAGGGTTGTTGGTATTTTGGTATGGTTTTGTCATTGATGTCAACATCTACTAAACACTTATCAACTTTGCCACTTTGAAATATCAACAACATTCACCGGCAAGCGACTTATGCACAGTCACTGGTATCTAGTACACCGATAGGATATAATGATCACTGGCACTTGTAAGGGCATGGAAAACACTTGGTTATGTCAAAGACATCATGAGGACACCTTGTCTTGGAGTTTTGTTAATTGGCATATTCATATTTGCATATTTGTTGTTACCAGCAAATAGGTCCAGGTTACATCGGCAGGTTTATCTTTACCAGATCAACATGACACGCTATGAAGATGACTTATTATTGTTGTAAATGCATTAAGCCGACATGTTGAATTAGTTATTGCATTGGGTATTAATTAATTTGTAAATTAATTTTATTGGATTATCCTTTAGAGCCGACCTACTAAAATTGGTCTTAGGGTATGGTATAAATGTAAGATCTTATTTGTAAGATCAAATGTGTAATGCGAAAAAGTATTGTGTGAAGGTATATGGAAGAATAAGCAGAGCTATACACGTAGACATCATTTGAAGGTTGAAGGAGGGTTTTTGTGAAGACAATCAGAACTAAAATGGTACTGAATCCAGCATATGAAGATACTATTTTGAGCAGTACATTCTTATTGGACTTAACCATCCAATTGTAGTCAGTGTGATTCCTATTTTGTGATTGAGCAGTGAGCTCTAGGTGCTTGGCCTTTCTGCATGTGCAGACCCCATTTGTATACACTTACTATCTACAGTAGTATCATCTGATTATGGGTAAGGTTTCCCACCGTGGTTTTTCCCCTTACAGGGTTTCCACGTACAAATATTGGTGTTATGTGTTGTGGTTGACTTTGTCTTTTTGTTTCATGCATTAATCTTTATCGGTATTGCAATTATCTGCTAAAACTGTCTACCGACATATTAGACTGGTTTACCTATATTAAGCATTAATCTGGTTAAGTTGTTTTTGGTTTTAATTTGCTTGACAAATGGTTCACCCCCCCCTCT
The DNA here is from genome assembly GCF_030272615.1 of Cryptomeria japonica. NCBI lineage: Eukaryota > Viridiplantae > Streptophyta > Pinopsida > Cupressales > Cupressaceae > Cryptomeria > Cryptomeria japonica. The sequence continues at coordinate 739,684,880 of NC_081407.1, forward strand.
CAGTTGTCCCCGGGACTTAACAATTGGTATCAAAGCCTAGTCCTCTTTTACAGAAGTTTAATAGCTTGAGGAGATCCAATGTCTACTAACTATTTTAGGAAGGACAGTCCTAAACTTGATGGAACCAACTATGACATATGGAAGATCAGAATGGAGACACATCTAAATTGCATTGGAAAGGACATCTAGGATGTTACAAAGAATGGTTATACTGCTCCTACTTAGAGTCAGCCCAATCCACCTAACTTGACTAAAGATGAAGAAAATGATTGCAAAGCAAGAGAAGCACTTTTGAGTGCATTATCTGATCAACAAATCATGGGACTATCAGATAGGTCTACTACTAAAGCTATTTGAGATCATTTGGAAACACTGAATGAAGGAGATTCCACAGTCAAAATTGCAAAACTTGAAAGCTTCCGGGTCAGGGAACATCTAAAAATGGAAGAAGATGAAAGGATTTATGCTTTTATGGAAAGAGTAAATGAGATTGTTCTGGGTATTAAATATTGTGGAGGAACCTTAAGTGAGGATGAAATTGTTTCAAAAGTTTTAAGAGGATTGCCACTGGCATATAAAATGAAAGTCACTACTATAAATGAGTTAAGAACAATGCCTAATACATCAGTAACTAGGGATACATTGATTGGAAAACTTTCAGCTTTCGAAATTGAATAATTTGGTCTTGTTGCTACTATAAAGACAGATTTAGCCTTTAAAGAATCAACATCATCTGCACCATCATTTGATAAATCAAATTGGAAAGCCTTTTATGCAAGAGAACTTGAAGAAATCAGGAAAGAAAATGAAGAACTTGAAGAACTTGAAGCACTATTTGCAAGGAAAACACCTAAAGGTCCAGTTGGAAGTAAGTATGAAGGTAAAGCACCCTTTAAATGTTTTAACTACAATAAGATTGGTCATATGGCTTCAAGATGCCCTGATAGACATGCTAGACTAAGAGGAGAAGCTAGAAGAACATACCAGCCTAACCCTAAATATCAGAGATACAAATTTAAGAAGAATAAAGACAAATCTTGTTACATTGTTGATGAAGGAGTGATTGATGATTCTGATGAGGATCTGGCAAACAATGGATGGGTTTTTGTTGCTATAACAGAAGATCAACCGACACCTACTGCTCAACCGATAGAACGGGCCTTGGCAGCTAAAGTTGAAGTAAAGGATGAGTGAATCATTGATTCAGGATGCTCACATCATATTATAGGAGATAAAGGTAAATTTTTAAACTTTCAAGAATACAATGGAGGCTTAGTAAGATTTGGAGATGATAAAGCTTGTTTGATCAAAGGTAAGGGTACAATATCTCTTGATGGTAAGCATAACATTGACAATGTTTACTATGTTGAAGGATTAAAGCATAATATTTTGAGTGTTGGTCAATTAGTTGAGAAAGGATTTCAGTTACAATTCAAAAATGGAAAATGAAAATCATGAATAGAACTAGTTTGGAAATTGCAACCAGTAATCAGAATAGAGGTAATATATTTCATTTGAATAATAGTGGAAAGACATGCTTAATTGCACATATTGATGAAAGTTGGCTATGGAATAAGAGACTCTGTCAAATAAACTTTGATTGCATGGTGAAAATCAGTACTATTAAGGTAGTTAGATATTTACCTAAAATTGTCAAACCTCACAATACAGTATGTAAGGAATGTCAATTTGGAAAACAAGTTAGAACTAGTTTCAAAAGTATTCCAGAAAAATCCAGTAATGCTTTTGATTTAATTCATACTGATTTATGTGGTCTAGCTAGAACTAAAAGCTTACAAGGTGATAGATATTTCATGCTAATTATTGATGACTATTCTAGAATGTGTTGGGTTACATTTCTCAGAGAAAAATCAGAAGCACTTGGAAAGTTTAAACTATTCAAAGCAATGGTAGAAAATGAAACCGGTAAGAAAATCAAATGTCTAAGATCAAATCAAGGAGGAGAATTTACATCTAAGGAATTTAATACATTCTATGAAGTAAATTGAATCAGAAGACAATTATCAGCACCTCGGACACCATAGCAGAATGGAGTTGTTGAAAGGAAAAATAGAACTTTCTTGGATGCAGCAAGAAGTATGTTATCAGAAGCAAACCTATGACATGTATATTGGAGAGAGGCAGTCAGTACAATGGTCTATACATTCAACAAAGTTCACATCAAAGGTGAAACCGTTAAGACCCCTCATGAACTATGGTTTGGTATTACTCCTACTCTTAAATATTTCAGAATATTTGGAAGTAAATGCTATATTAGAAGAGATGAGTATATTGGGAAATTTGATCCTAGAAGTGATGAAGGAATATTTCTTGGTTATTCATCTAAGATTGAAGCATATAGATGTTTTATCAAAAGATTGCAGAAATTTGTTGAGAGTAGAAATGTGAAGATTGATGAACAATACAGAGGAACTTCAAGGTATATAGATTCTGAACTGGCAATAGAAGTTCTAAAAAATGAACCTACATTGAACCCATTGGTACAGAATGAAGATCCAGTTACACTAGTACCATCTAAAAATTCCATTGTGACTGAGGATCAGCAGCAAATAAAGACACCCTGCTATGTAAGATTAAATCATTATGAAGATCAGATAATTGGAAACAAGCATAAAGGAGTTATGACAAGAGGAAGATTGATAAATGAAGAGGTATGTCTTATTTCTCAAATTGAACCATCATCAGTTAATGAGGCATGTGAAGATAAATATTGGACTAAAGCTATGGAAGAAGAATTAGAACAAATTGAGAAGAAAAACACTTAGACATTAGTTCCCCGGCCTAAAGATAAAAAATGTAATTGGAACCAAATGGGTATTCAGAAACAAACTTAATGAAGATGGTAAGATTATCAAAAATAAAGAAAGACTAGTGTGTAAGGAATATTCTCAGAAAGAAGGAATTGATTACAATGAAACCTTTGTATCGATAGCTAGAATTGAGGCAGTTAGATTATTTTTCACTTTTGCAGCACATAAGAACTAAAAAGTATATCAAACGGATATTAAATGTGCATTTTTTAATGGAGATCTTGAAGAAGAAGTTTACATTGAACAACCTGATGGATTTTATTTGATAGATAACAAAGATATGGTTTGCAGGTTAAGAAAAGCTTTGTATGGATTGAAGCAAGCTCCAAGAGCTTGGTATGCAAGATTGGATAAGTATCTTTTGAAGATTGGTTTTTCTAAAGGTAATGCATATAACAATTTATATTATAAAGTGACTAATGATGACATCTTGGCTATAGAAGTTTTTGTTGATGATATAATCTTTGGAGGAGAAGATGGATTATGTAGAGAATTTTCTATTAAAATGCAGCAAGAATTTGAAATGTCTATGATTGGAGAAATAAAATTCTTTTTAGGATTGCAGATTTCACAGACTGATAAAGGTATATTCTTGAGTCAAAACAAGTACTTAAAAGAGTTACTAAAGAAATTTGGGATGGAGAACTCGGTAAGCACACCTATGACTACAAATGACAAATTATCATTAAGGGATGAATCTACACCTATTAATCCAACTAGATACAAATCTATGATAGGAGGTTTACTATATTTGACACAAACTAGACCTGACATTATGAATGCAGTATGTATTGTTTCAAGATTTCAGAGTAATCCTAGAGAAAATCATGAATCAACAGTAAAAAGGATTTTCTGGTACTTACAAGGCACTATAAATCCTAGATTATGGTATCCTAGAGATGAAAACTTTGAATTATGTGCATACACAGATGCAAATTGGGCAGGAGATGTGGATGATAGAAAAAGCACCACTGGCAGAGCATTCTTTCTTGGAAATGGACTAGTTTCTTGGTTGAGTAAGAAACAAAGTTGTACATCTTTATAAATAGTAGAATCAGAATATGTTGTAGCAGCAACTAACTATACACAGGTACTATGGCTTAAGAAAATGTTGAAAGACATAAAGGTAAAATGCAAGGAATCTATTACTATCTATTGTGATAACACTGCAGCAATTGATATATCTAAGAATCCGGTATTACATTCTAAAACCAAACATGTTTCTATCAAATTGAATTTTCTAAGGGAAAATATTGAAGCAAAGGAAATAAAATTGGTTTATGTGAATACTAAAGAGTAGATTGCAGACATCTTCACTAAACCTCTACCTAAGGAGACTTTTGAATATCTCAGAGACTAGCTCGGGGTCATACCCCCACCGGTAGAGACTTAGGAAGTTGATGTTTGTCATCAACTGATAGAATTAACAGAGAAATCTTTTACTCTGACTTTGATGAGGAAGCTACTTCTCAGGGGGAGTAGTTGGTATACTAAATTGATTGGTATTTTGTATATGAACTTGGCTTGGTAATAACTTTGGCATTTGATGTCAAAGGGGGAGAGATTGGTATGAAAAAAAACAAGGAAAACAAATGTTGCTTCCAGGGGGAGAGATTGTTATTTGGGTGAGATTATACTCTATGTATCTGTATTTTGATTTCTGGTTATGATCTTTTTTTTGGAGATTGTTGGTTTTTGGTGTTTGCATTTCTGTTTTGGCACTTTGATGGTTTTTCCATCTTGTGTTGCCATCAATGCCAAAGGGGGAGATTGTTGGTATTTTGGTATAGTTTTGTCATTGATGTCAACACCTACTAAACACTTATCAACTCTGGCACTTTGGAGTATCAACAACATTCACCGGCAAGCAAGTGACTTATGCATAGTCACCACTATCTGGTACACCGATAGGATATAATGATCATCGACACTTGTAAGGGCATGGAGAACACTTGGTTATGTTGAAGACATTATGTGGACACCTTGTCTTGGATTTTTGTTAATTGGAATATTTGTATTTGCATATTTCATGTTACCAGCAAATAGGTCCAGGTTACATCGGCAGGTTTATCTTTTCTAGATCAACATGACACGCTATGAAGATGACTTATTATTGTTGTAAATGCATTAATCCGACATGTAGAATCGGTTATTACATTGGGTATTAATTAATTTGTAAATTAATTTTATTGGATTATCCTTTAGAGCCAACCTACTAAAATTGGTCTTAGGGTATGGTATAAATGTAAGATCTTATTTGTAAGATCAAATGTGTAATACGAAAAAGGATTGTGTGAAGGTATATGCAAGAATAAGTAGAGCTATACACACAGACATCATTTGAAGGTTGAAGGAGGGTTTTTGTGAAGACAATCAGAACTACACCAGTACTGAATCCAGCATATAAAGATGCTATTTTGAGCAGTACATTCTTATTGGACTTAACCATCCAATTGTAGTCAGTGTGACTCCTATTTTGTGATTAAGCAGTGAGCTCTAGGTGCTTGGCCTTTCTGCATGTGCAGACCCCATTTGTATACACTTACTATCTGTAGTAGTATCATCTGATTGTCGGTAAGGTTTCCCACTGTGGTTTTTCCCCTTACAGGGTTTCCACATATAAATATTGGTGTTATGTGTTGTGGATGACTTTGTCGTTTTGTTTCATGCATTAATCTTTATCGGTATTGCAATTATCTATTAAAACTGTCTACTGACATATTAGACTGGTTTACCTGTATTAAGCATTAAGTTGGTTAAGTTGTTTTTGGTTTGAATTTTCTTGACAATTGATTCACCCCCCCCTCTCAGTTGTCTTCGGGAGCTAACAAGGGTGTTGGTAGTTGAGGTCTAAGTTGTGTGTTCTGATGTTAGTCTCTTGATATAGAGTTCTAGGACATCTTCATGATCAAGAGATTCTTCTTTTCATGTCATTTTTGTATCTTTCCTTGAGTGCAGTTAACTATAGGTTTTGCAAGTCCTGTTTTGTATCTTGTGCCATGAGCAGTTAGCCTTGGTTTACAAGTCTAGAGTAGTTATCTCTTTTCTCTATAATCTGGTATACATTGTGAATATATTTTGTGGGAAAATTCTCACTATGGTTTTTACTTGTTTGGGTTTTCCATGTAGAAAATATTGGTGCTCATATGTTGAAGTTTAATTGTTTATGTGCTACATTTAATTTTTGTTTTGGATTGATTCACCCCACTCTCAGTTTTACCTTGGGTTCAACAATTGGTATTAGAGAAAGGTTCCTCTTGAGTAATCACTTGAGGTAGATCTTGTATGGCATAGGACATGCACTAGAAAGTTTTGATCTTTGATGGTACAAACTTTGCGTATTAGAAGGAGAAAATGGAGTCACATTTGGAGACATTGCAAAATGCAATTTGGGAAATCATTCAGACTAGATATACATCTCCCTAGGGTGGTGCTTAGTCTCTAGATGAGATAAAGGTGAAGGAGACTAATGCGAAGGCTAGAGCTATAATTTTTAGCTGTATAAGTGATTCAATTTTTGGAAGGGTAAAAATATTAAAGAAAAAGATGTATGGGACAAGCTATGTTTGGCATATGAAGGAGATCAAAAGACAAAGTAGACTATGTTGATGAATCTGAAGGATTAGTATGAGTATTTGAGAATGCTAGAAGATGAAAGTGTTGAGAACTAAATTCATAGAGTGACTGATCTTGCCAATGGCATTAGAGTTTTTGGTGGGCATTTGGAAGAATGTGATGTTCATAAGATCTTGCTAAAAAAAAATCAAATTCTATAAACAACAAAGATGTGCTATACAAGAGATCTTAATGATTTAAGTAAGTATACCATTGGTCAGCTTATTGGTACTTTAGTAGCCTATGAGATTTCAGATATGGAGGAAGAGAAAAGGGAAAAGAAAGAAGTGACATTTAATGTTTCAAGACATGATGATCTGAAATGTAGTGGAGATCTAGATAGTGATTTTTTAGTGGCTCATATTTGCCAATTGGCTACTTTTTAAAATTTAAAAATCAAAATTTGGCTAATAGTTCAAGTTTTAAGGTGACCTAAATAAATCGCCATATTTTTACAAAATTTTATTTTCATCTTATTTAAATCGCCAGAGAGTTTATTTTCTTAAATTTTTGAACTCAAAGATTTGTCAAAATATTCGATACATGATTGAATCAGATTCACCAAAATTTTATAATTTATTATAAATAATTTAATTAATTCACCAATAATACATCATTATTATTAGTTACTTTATGGTTTTATTAGCAATCTTTAGTTGCCACCATTGATTCAAAATATAATCTAATGACCATGATTGCATTCCATGAGGTTAATTGTACCTACAAGTTGTAATGCTCATGGGGGTTGAGTTGCTTTTCAATTGTTGACAATGAAAATCATTGGTATAAAAACAATTTTGGGTCCCACGAGTATTGTAAATTATAAGTACATTTTATCTAACAAAATACAAAGAGGGCTATTACATTAATTTAAAGTAATGGTAGTAACTAAATAAAGTAGTGTCTACCCTTTAAACTCATTAAGGATTTCCACCTTAGGCCTCTACTTTTCTATAAGAGTTTATTTTTTTAAAATAAAATTATTTACAATAGTAATTAATGCACACTTGTATTATTTTCTAAGATTCACCAAGATTTTCTACCAAAAAAATTTGATGTAAAAAAATTCGCCAATAAAATTAATATTTTTCTTTTAAAAATTGAAAGATTTGCCAATAAAAATTATTATTTTTATCCCAAATAAATAAAAATTCTCCAAGATTTTATATCTTTTTTTGAGGGGGGGTTTCTTAAAGTTATCACTGGATCTAGATGAAGCTAAAGAAAATTTTGTGAGAATATTGTGGTGAGGCATTGGAAAATACAAAGGTAAGTTACCTCTAAAATATTTTTCTTCTTCTAGAATTGGAAATTTTTCTTCTAATTATGTTGAAGGTGTTGGCAAATGCACACTCCAATGAGATATTGTAGGTGATTAAAGGTTTTGTCATTGATGGCAACGTTACAATCCTATGACACCGGCAAGACAATTTACCAGCACCAGCAAGGTCAGACTCTACACCGGCACACAAACCACCGACAGTGAAAGGAAGTATACTGGCACAGAAGCCGACAGGAATTTTGTTTATAATATATTTTGTAAATTATTGTAAAGTCATTCTAAGCTGACTTGGCAATTTGTAAAATGACTCATATATATAAGAGATCATTGTAGAACATTTTAGTGAGAGATGGAAGGAAGAAATTAGGCAAAATAAGGCAGACCTATTATGCGAATTATAGGTTAAGGGTTTATGTATGAAGCAGAGCTATAAACCGGTACTGGATCTGGCATAGTAGATGCTATTTTGAAGCAGTACAAGACATTGGATTTATATAATCTATTTTGTAAGTTAGTGAGACTTCCCATTTTGTAATTGAGCAGTGAGCTCTAGGTACTTGGCCTTCTTGCATGTGCAGGCCCCTCTTGTAGCAGTAATATTCTCTTATTGGCTAGTAACTGAATATTGTGGGTCACAAATCCCACCGAGGTTTTTCCCACACCGGGTTTCCTTGTTAAACTACTATGTTATGGTCTGTTTTCATGTGGTTGTTGCTATCTCTGTTTATTGCATTAATCTATGTTTACTGGTATACAGTATTGATATGCTTTATATGTTTTAAGTTAAGAAAATCTTATAACCGGTTAGATACTGATTCAGCCCCCCTCTCAGTATCTGTGGAAATCCTAACATGAGGATTAAGACATAGTTTGTTAAGTGTTAATTAGATATGTAGAAAAGGATATGATGTTGTGTTTAGTAGCACTAGATGTGTGATTAGAAAAGAGAAGAATGGTAAAAGAGTTGTAGGAGTTAGAATAGGTGGAAATGTATACTATATCAAGAATAGAAACGGGAATAATTATTTTCTAATGCATAGTAATGAATGTTAATTGTGGAATAAAAGAATGGGACATGTCAATTTTGATAATATGATACTATATGCAAAGAATGTCTATTAGAGAAGAAAACAAAGAGAAGATTGAAGAATAATGAGTATTCTACATCGAAACTATTGGAGTTGATTCATATAGATTTGTGTGGAGCTACAAGAATAAGAGGTTTGACTTGTGGATATTATTTCATGTTAATTATTGATGAATTCTCTAGAATGACTCGGGTTACATTTGTAAAGGATAAATCTAAGACTTTTGATAGATTTAAAGTTTTCAGTGTTGGGAAAATGGTGTCTCAACCTTGCATTTACATGAGTTTACTATTTCTAGTAAGTTTTCATTTGAGCACATAATGGTGCAAAATTCTCTTCGAAGCTTTTGGTTGGCTAGATAAGCATTCCGGTAAAGTTACGTTGCAAGATCACAACTAGTTTTGAAGATATTTTTTTTTTTTGTTTTGGAGGGGTCCACTGAAAAGTTTAAATTTAATTTTGAAGACTTTAGAGGCCCCAAAATACCCTAAAAATTGGCTGTAAATGATGTAGCATTTACGAGGTAATAGATAACTTCCCAAGATTTCCAGCACTTCAAACAGTTCGTCAATAGGAGACACTGTTCTCAAGTTATGGCTTTCAGAAGTTTATACTCCTGAAATAGGAAATATAAAATACATCGGGCACATAAATGAGTTGTAAAAAGAAAGGTTCACATCATAGGACATCTAGAAGGGAGATAAGATTGTCTACACCTTACTAGGTGGTTTTAGCCCATGGTTTAATAATATCGTTTGACGGTTTCTTGTATTGTATCTTGTTGAACATAATGTACCACTGAGAGGGGGGTAAATTAGTGGTTCCCAAAATTCTTTCCTACTCCTTTTGATCCTAAGAGAGAGTACTGGTTAACAAGGAAAACATAAGTAAATGTACCGGTGAGATAATGCAAGACTTCACAATGCAATCACACAAAGGCACATCACGTGACATCGGTATATATGAGGAAAACCCAAGATGGGAAAAACCTCGATGAGAAGAGATGTTGGAGTCTACTGCTTCAATCCAACCTCACAATGAAAACCTCGGTTACAACATTTAGGGCACCAACATAAGGAGTACCACTCCTTTAGGGCACCAACCCAAGGAGCACCAATCCTTGATTTTAGGGCACCAACCCAAGGAGCACAAACCCCTGCACTAAGCTCCAACTCAGTGATTATAATAATATATATCAATACAAAGTAATAACCCAACTACAAATGTATTTTGTAACCTCTCACACTTGTCTTTCCACTGGTTCACCTTTATTTAGTTTTATGTTGGTTCTTTGCCCACCTTTTCTCTGTTGCAGCCTTACTAGTTCAACCTCTTCTTCTTCTCTATCAGTACTCTACTTCTTCTATGTCGATACACTTCTCTCTCCTAGTTTTGGTCTCTCCTCTTCTCAATCTCTATAGTGTCTTATATTCTCTTATATTCTCACTAGTTCTCTTACTGTTGCCTTCTTATTGGTCCTAACACTACCGATTCACCCTTTTGTCAAACTATTTAATAGTCTACTGGTTACCTCACTCTTGTCAGTTCTCTTTCTTCTAATCAGTTCTCTCTCAATCACACAATATCCTCTGTGAGTGTTGATAGATTCTCTACTCCTCTTTCATTCTCTATCTTTCATCATGTGACATACAACCTCACCAATCTAGTCTTCAGTCTATATACATATAGCCAAGTTTTCTCACCAAAACATGAGTTTAAACTTGGCTCCTTAGGGTTTTATCATCGACCACTTTGGCATACTAGATCTAGTCAAATATTATCGAATCATATCTCAGATATGGTTGTCTGCATAACACCACCATTGTCTTGCCTTCTAGTACATGCCATCTATTTCTAAACTTTGCAAGCCATTGCCTATCATTCTACCTAACCTTTTGATCACTTCACCATAAATGATATCTCTGGTTTCTCTACCAAATCTGATCTACAACATGACATTCTTCCTTGATCCTTGCATCGCTAATCTTGAACTTAGTCTGTCATTCTACTTCGAGTTGCAAATCTCTACTACACATCCCATGAATCATGCAGTTGACATAAATGTAGACATGCCACCATCTACCTCGTCGAAGACACTTCAGTGACATGCATTGTTGCCACATGAAATCCATGTGGCATCACTATCGGTATCCACCTCAGCTAGAATTATTTGTTGATTTAGATAGGATCACCAAACAACTACATAACTGGTTTCATCTACTGATTGCCAAACCCTGATAGCTATACCCTAACCGGTCTGTCTTCAACCTTGCACCTTTCTTCTCTTTTGGTGGAGCACCTAAACCGGTTAGCACACTTGCCAAAAAACCTCATGCACATCTTCAATAGATGGGAGCCTTGTACATTTTCATATTGTCACCTTACCAGTTATCCTCTATACCAGTAGTATCTTCTGCATGTATACTTAAAAGATACCATGCACATCGGTGACATCAAACTTCATCTATCTATATCTGCAACAATCCCTTTCTATATCTTCATTTTGGTTGCACTCTCTATTTGCAACAACTCAACCTTTTACCTTCTTCATCATTTGACTAGTTCTCCTCTTAACAAGTTTGTTAAGGTGACAGACTCATTTGTCTAAGTGACAAACCCCTCACTCTTAAGCTGTCTCGGTAACTCATCATGTCTTCTCTGTTGGTCCAGTGCATATCTTTGTTTTCATCACTTGATACATCTTTGTGATTCACCCATAGATCTAGTGTGATCCTTCAATCACCTTCCTTTAATTATTACCTCATCTCAAATAAATATGATGCATCCCTTGCATAACAGGAGATAAGCTCCACTTAGCGGTGGGAGTGGATCCTTACATCTGCATCCTTCATTACACCAATGTTGCTTCCCTGTTTGAGAAACATATCTTGAAACACATACATGTGATCTAGTTTGGGAGCACTCACTATTAGTCTTCTCTTCATCTAATGGGAGTCCTACAGATTGACATCCAATAGCATACAGGTGACCTGCACACACTTCTCCTCCAGTGATGATGTGATTCATGATAACATTCCCCCTCTCCATCACATTCAAGATCCCAACATCTTGCCCACTTAAAAATATCATCATTTACTAGTTGTTATATCATACCGATCTCCAATAGCATATCTTTAACACAAGTCAAACACTAACCTATGTACTAGTGACTCCAATGGCCATTATGCTCAGTGACATTCTCTCCTTCATTAGTGACTTGCTAAGGTAGATGACATCAAAGACATCACATTTGGTATGCATCAATGACAGTACTGCACATACATCTCCCATACCAGTTGACATTAATGACAACACAATGCCAACAATCTCCTATTTTGGCATTGATGTCAACACATGCAGTATCCAACATACTATAGATTATGTCTCCCCCTTTGACAACAATGGCAAAGGGCCTTGACATTCAGTAGATTGTAGCTGCAAATATTTTCTCTCCCCCTTTGAAGCTGCAAATATTTTCTCTCCCCCTTTCAACTAGTTTCTTCTTCTCTTTCTATCATTATGCTCTGCAACCTCTCAAACAACATCACATGGAATGAAGGACTCGAACATCAATTGACACCAATTGTGTATATCAGTCTGATATCAATTGCAGAATCAACCAATTGTTGAAAGATGTGTCAGTGAATACTACTTACCTTCTGGTCAGACTGCATCATCTCCCATCTAATTCCAATTTATCTTAAGAATAAAATGTGATTGTACTCTAAGTGCTACCCATTGGGAAAGTAGATACTTGTAATCATGAAATTATCTTGGGTATTGCTACTACAATTTTCTTATTTTGTAGTTGATGTTGTCAGTACACTCATACGTTTAAGCATGCCAGTTCTACATCATAAACACTTGATCTCCCCTTATGCTCAGCATATGGTTCAAGAGATAGGACGATTTCAAAGAACTCCCCCTGAACATAGATCTCAAATCCTTATTTGTTGTCAGGTTCAAAATTGAAGCTCCAATCTACACCTTATACTAGTTGAGCTATGCATATGTGATTAGTCTAATGATCTTTCTACTCCATGTCATCTACCACATCTTATGACATGATCTTAAATAAACACAATGCCATACTACATCATTATCATGCCAAAATATCAAACCGGTTAGCCCATAATAATGTATGCACATAAGGTCAGCTATCAGATCAACACATGTCATTTAGGTCTTTTCCAATATCACCTGAGACATAATTTCATCTGTCCAAGCCATAGGAGCCATTGTGACACAATAGGAGCACATTGACTCTCTTTTTTTAAATACTAGTTAACACACATATCGGTAATCATACTACACTTACCGACTTCATATCTCCACTAGGACACTTTATCCAATAGCCTTTGTCCTCTTGTGTCAAGTACCTTTGATCCCAATTGCAATTTGATTCCTTCATGACACATGCAACATTAATCCATCTCACTTAAGTGTAGCCAAGGTAATGACTACACATACACTACTATCCTATCTTCTTCCTTGTACTAGAGGCATCCTGTCCTTTTCTCTTTAGGGGGTGAATGATATGATCAATATGTAACTCCCCCTATGGTCCTACATCTCCTTTAAGCCTTAAGATATAATACTTGTGCATTGAATGCAGAGTGTCAGTCCATGGTCCTACACTCTTCCTTCTTCTTCCATACTTGCTTGGTCTCATTCTTCTTCCCATTTTAAATCCTAGGAGAAGGTCTTACCTTCTTATGTTGATTGCTCCTTTCTCTACCAGAATCTTTCTGATGACCGAAAGCATTGTTGTAGAAGCAAACTGTGTTCATGCCAAACACATGATTAGAGGACCTTCTGTCAAATCAGTTTGACCATCTTCTTCTAGTCATGCTGTTGTAATTGGCTATCAGAACTAGTGGTCCTCTTGATCATGCAGGAAAATTTCTCCTTTGGTTCCATGCAAGTCTTTGACTTCCATATGCTCTATGTCCATTTCTATGTTGAGAATAGCTTCTATACCGACTCCCATATGACTACAAGTCCTTCCTACATTCAAACTCTCTATTGCCAAATCCATTGTAGTTATAACATACATAGTTTACATTTCTTAAAGTAGCAAATGGACTCTTCTTATTATGCATAGGAGCAGATCTATGCACATTTCTACATCTAGGCATATTATAGCCATATACATTGCTTCTTGGATAGACTACATTCTTATTTCTAGGCCTCTTTATGCATTTATTTGCCCTATGACCATACTCTTTGTAAGAGAAGTAGTAACTGGTAAAGGATGGAATATGACTTACAAATTTATTTTTCCATGCATGAGGAGATCTTACTGGTTTAGCATCTCCATTTCTGATTCTTCAGGGATGAATCATGGGTTTTCCACTCTTTGCATCTCTTCCAACTAGTCCCTTCTTTTTCCACACTTGCATTGTCTTGTGGGCAAAAACTTTTCCTTGTCTTCTATGAGTAGTAGGTCTTCTTTGTTGTCTTCTCCTATTTTTTCTTCCAATGAAGCTTTCTTCTTCCATCTTCCCTTTTCCTTTGGAATCTGTATTATTCCTCCTTCTTGCAGCACCAGTCTTAATATTTAGCCTCATGTCCTCACTGATTGTAGTTAGGTCGACCTTTGTTCTTGGAGCATTTCTAACTATAAAGATCTGACCCTTACCATTTCCACTTGAGTAGACAAATTGAATATCTTTGTGGGGGGTATTCTTTCTTGTGGAGCATTCATCGATATCAAATCATAATCCCTTAGTATTCTTCGAGTATCTTTGTTGACTCAACATTTTTTCCAAGGCATTAGTGCTACCATCATACCAAATCCTCACCTTGAGCTCATTCTAACACTTTTCAAAGTCTTTCTGATGTTATCCATTTCTCCTACTATCTATTGATACTCTTTATCCTTTGCCTCTAGATCTTTGCACCATCACTTCATGGTGTCTTCTTGTTGAGTCTTCAACTTAGAGATACATTTCTTATATTCTTCAAGGCATTTGAACAACTGGTTTTACTCAACAACTGCAGCATTCTTGAAGAACTTGTATTCATTTCTTACTCTATTGAGCTCCTCAAGTGCACTTACAAGATTAGCTTCAATATCTACTTTAGCATCTTCTTCTTCATCATCTTCTTCATCACTGCCAAACACATCTTGTCAGTGGGATCTATTTTCCTTATCACCTTCAAATGTGTGCTCCTCACTTTCTATCTCTTGGGCCATGAAGAGATGAGTTCCTTCATCATCATTGCTTCAACTATTGATTGATCTGCATTCTACACCTACACATGTATCTCCTGCACTATTCTTCTTGATTTCACAATATGATCCTGCAGTGGTAGGATCATTACCATAAATCCTCTTCAATCTGTCCCACAAGCTTTTTCAAATCTGCACTTATCCACCTGTGAAGAAACATCACCAGTAAGTCCACTGAATATAGCCTTCATGGCTTCAGTATTACACTCTAATCCTTTTTCTGATTCAAGACTAGTGGGAGGACTAACATTACTAGGGAGACCATTTACAATAGACATCCAAATATCATACCCTAGGGAGGAAAAGTAGACTTCCATCCTATGTCTCCATATGAAATAGTTTGACCCATCAAATACCGGAGCTAGGTTTGACACTAAATAGACCATTGTGTCCTTAAGCCAGAATCCACCCAAGTTGGAGAAAGTTTTGTTGGCTTATGATGAAGCAGTGATAGTGTATGTTGTCATTGATGTCAATAGGTGAACCGGTATGAACCAGTGTGTAGACTAGAAGTGGCTATAGTCAACCGGGATGGTGTGAACCGATGTCAGGGTTCACTAAGTGTGACTACCAATTGGTAGTCTTTGTTTAGCTCTAGGGTTTTCGGTTTGGCTTATGTGGTGTAATCAATGGTGTTTGCTGAACAATAAGGATAAGGATTGAGATACCATGTCAGTTATGTGCATGTGAAGGATTTCCTTGAGGATCTTGCGCGTGAATATAAAATGCATTGAATTCCTACCTTGAGAATGTACGATTTTCTAAGCAGTGTGGGATGGGCGCATGATGGGTTACTCATTTCTAGATGCGGTGAAGATTGGATGATGAAGAATGACTTGAGATCTGTTTTAGTTCATTTCACTCTATGCAATATGTTTGGATGGTCGGGATTGGACTGCTTGTAATTGTAAACCTAAAATGTTTAGGGTTTAGGGTTTATGCTACTGACCTAATTGTTGTCTATAAGGTTGATGATGTTTGTTATTGCTTGTGTTGGAAAATGTTGTGTTTGTGTCTGCATGTTGAGATACTTGCCAAACTAGAGTGTGGAATCTACAGAGTGTGATTGCAGAGGAGAGGAGCTGAAAAGGATCGACCTTAGCAAGTAGTGTTGTTATCAGATTAGAGCTTTACTTGTTGACTTCTAACCATTTCAACATAAGGAAAATCCCTTGAGCGGGTAGCTTTAACAAGCTTGTTGTAAATCCTCTAACCAGGTGATTCAATCTCATTGAGTTCTTTAAATCCTTTAGCAAGGCAACCTTTAACAGGGTTTCAACCTTTAACAGGGTATATAGCCATCCCTTAGCTGGGTGATTCCTAACAGGATCAGCTCCTAACAGAACCTTATTGTAAAGTCTTTAACCAAACTAGGCTCCTAACAAAGCAAACTTCAAAAAAGTTCAAAACAAGCTTGTGGGTATTCATCCCCACCGTGACTTTTCCCATTTGGGTTTCCATGTGAAAAATCTGTGTGTTATGGGTTGTGAGTTTTTATGTGATGATTGAGTAGTTTTTGATTAAAGTTGAATATGCATGCAGTGCTAAATGATTGTGGTATTATTGATGCAACTCATGCATGACTAAACTAGTAAAGTATCTATCAAGATCTAAGATCTGTTGAATGTTGTTTTAAGTACATTTGGTTAATCAGTTTATCTGTCTGAAGCATTTTTGTTTAACCTGTATTGCTATGGTTAAGTACAGTGGTATAGACAACTTGTTATCTGTGTTGAAAGAGTGTCAAAAGATTGAAGCAAGTTTTTGTCTATACTGATTCACCCCCCCCTCTCAGTATCGATTAGGGTATTAGTTGTTCATCATTATTCATCAAGCTTATTAACTGGGAACCTAGGCTTTGATACCAATTGTTGAACACAATGTAACACTAAGAGGGAGGTGAATGAGTGGCTCCCAAACTTCTTTCCTGCTCTTGATCCTAAGAAAGAGTACTTGTTAGCAAGGAAAACATAAGTAAACCTATCGGTGAGATAATGCAAGACTTCACAACGCAATCACACAAAGGCACATCACATGATACCGTTATATATCGGGAAAACCCAAGATGGGAAAAACCTTAGTGAGAAGAGTTGTTGGAGTCAACTGCTCTAATCCAGCCTCACAATGAAAACCTTGGTTACAATATTTAGGGAACCAAACCAAGGAGTACCACTCCTTCTTTAGGGAACCAACCCAAGGAGCACCAACCCCAAATTTTAGTGCACCAACCAAGGAGTACCAACCCCTACACTAAGCTCCAACTTAGTGATTACAATGACATATATGAATACAAATTAATAACCCAGTTACAAATAGATTTCGTAAACTCTCACACTTGTATTTCCACTGGCTCACCTTTATTTAGTTCTCTGTTGGTTCTCTGCTCACATTTTCTCTACTGCAGCCTTACTGGTTCAACCTCTACTTCTTCTCTATCGGTACTCTTCTCTCTCCTGGTTCTGGTCTCTCCTCAGCTCAATCTCTATAGTGTCTTATCCTCCTTGACATTCTCACTAGTTCTCTTATTGCTCCCTTCTTACTGGTCCTAACACTATTGGTTCACCCTTCTGTCAAAACTATTTGATAGTCTACCAGTTACCTCACTCTTGTTGGTTCTCTTTCTTCTAACCGGTTCTTCCTCAATCACACAATATCCTCTATGACTATTTATGGATTCTCTGCTCCTCTTTCAATCTCTATCTTTGATCATTCGACATGCAACCTAACCAATCTAGTCTTCGATCTACATACATATAGCCAAGTTTTCTTGCCAAAACAAGAGTTTAAACTTGGTGCCTTAGGGTTTTCTCATTGACCACTTTGGCGTTCTAGATCAAGTCAAATCTTATCAGATCATATCTCAAATATGGTTGTTTGCATAACACCACCATTGTCATGCCTTCCAATATATACCATAGATTTCTAAACTTTGCAAGTTGTTGCCTGTCATTCTACCTAACCTTTCAATCACTTCACCATAAATGATATCTCTGGTTTCTCTACCAAATCCGATCTGCAACATGACATTCTTCCTCGATCCTTGCAACAACAATCTTGAATTCAGTCTGTCATTCTGTGTCGAGCCATAAATATATGCTACACATCCCGTAAATCATGCAATTGACATAATTATTGATCTGCAACCATCTACCTCACTGACATACATGCTTTCCACATAGACTCCATGTGGCATAACTATTGGTATCCACCTCAGCTAGACCATTTTATAGGCTCAAAAAGGATCACCAACCAACCACATAACTGGGTTCATCTACCAGTTACCAAAACCCTATCAGGTATACCCTAACTGGTCTGTATTCAACCTTGCACCTTTATTCTCTTTCGGTGGAGCACCTAAACCGGTCAACACACTTTCCATGCAACCTCATGCACATCTTCAACAGATGGGAGCCTTCTACATCTACACATTGTCACCTTACCAGTTGTCCTCTATACCAATAGTATCTTCTACATGTATACTGGTAAGATACCATGCACACTGGTGACATCAAACTTCATCTATCTGCATCTGCGACAATGCCTTTCTCCATCTTTAGTCTAGTTTCACTCTTTGTTTGCAACAACTCAACCTTTTTCCTTCATCATTTGACTCATTCTCCTCTTGACCAATTTGTCAAGGTGATAGACTCATTTTTGTAAGTAACAAACTCCTCACTCTTCATTTGTCTTGATAACTCATCATGCCTTCTCTACCAATCCAGTGCATATATTTGATTTCATGCACTTGAGACATCTTTGTGATTCACTAGTAGATTCGGTGTGAGCCTTCAATCACCTGCCTTTAACTCTATCATGGGGAACTATGATACATCCCTTGTATAATAGGAGATAAGCTCCACTTACCGATGGTAGTGGATCCTTGCCATCTGCATCCTGCATTATACCAATGTGGCTTCCCTATTTGAGAAACATATCTTCAAATAGGCACATGTGATCCAGTTTGGGCACACTCACTATTAGTCTTCTCTTCATCTGGTGGGTCCTGCAGATTGACATCCAATAGTATACCCATGACCTACACATACTTCTCCTCTGGTGTTGATGTGATTCATGATAACATTCCCCCTCTTCATCACAATCAAGAGCCCAACATCTTGTCCACTTATAGATGTCATCATTTACTGGTTGTTATATCATACCGGTCTTCAATACCATATATTTAACATGAGTCAAACACTAACCTATGTACCGGTGAATCCAATGGCCATTATGCTAAGTCACATTCTCTCCTTCACCGATGACCTGCTAAGCTAGGTGACATCATAGATACCACATTCAGTATGTATCAATGACAATACTACACATACATCTCCCATACCGGTTGCCATCCTATACCGATTGACATCAATGACAACACAATGCCAACATATCTCCTATATATGAGGTGTGTAAGATGGAGGTTGTGTGTAAGAGTCTTATGGCTATTGAGTTACCTCTAAATCTCTAATTAGTGGTACTCCTGCGAATAGATTTCTCTATAAGTATATTGTAATTTGTTTTTGATTGTGGAATAATATATTGGGCAATTTTTGGAGTGTGGGTTTTTTTCTCCCAAAAGACCTTTCCCCATGTAAATCACCATATTATCATTTGAATTTTATTATATCTATTTCTATTTTCTGTAACTGTTGTGATGATCTGTAAAACATTTTCCATTACCCTCCTCTCAAGGTTAGTGTAGGAAGTTGTTTTGCTACTTAACTTCCTTACAAGTGGTATCAGAGCTTGATCACCTTTGGTTTTAGTTGTGGGTTGTTGGGTTTTTTGAACTAATCCATATTTGAGTGGTAGCTTTTGTAGAAGACACTATTTGATCTTGTTCCAAGAATTTTCAAATGGCAAGTTCATCAAGGAAAATAGAGGTGGAGAAATTGAATGGAACAAATTTTGAGATTTGGAAGCTGAAGATGGAAGATCTACTAATAGATCGAGATCTATGGGATGCTACTGATGTGAATGTCCAAAGGCCCTTAGATCCTACTGTGGTGACTCAATATGATGTTATGGACTGAAAAGCCAAGGGTCTAATCAAACTATGCCTGGAAGATTCCATTTTGATCAATGTCCACAAAGAAAACACTGCAAAGGAGTTATGGACTAAGCTTGGTGAAATATATCAAGAGAAATCTTTATTAAATTAGATTTTCTTGAGGAAGAAATTATATTCCTTGAAGATGGAAGAGCGTGGATGAGTTGCAAACCACCTAGAAGCATTCAATATGTTGGTGGCTCAATTATTATATGTCGATGTTAAGATGAATGAAGAGGAGAAATGCCAAATATTTCTTCGTTCTTTTCTTGATTCATAGGATTCTCTTGTAATGGCTATCGGTAGTAATTCTATTGTTTTGAAGTCTAAAGATGTGGTGGGTGCCCTACTTGGTGAAGAGATATGAAGGAAGGTATCCCATAGTTTGAAGGAAGCCTTAACTATTCATGGAAGACCTGAAGAGAAAGGCAAGAAGAATTAGAAGCGTGATGAGTCCAAATTGAGAGGGAGATCGAAATCTCCTAGAAAGTCCAAAGTCATTTGTTGGAATTGTGGTAAACTAGGTCACAACCATAAGGACTGCAAAGAAGAAAAGAAGAAGAAAAAGAAGAAGATCAATTATGATTCTAAGTCCGAGAAGGAAGATGGTGATGCATTTATTGCAGCTTTGGTGAGTCATGCAGGTAATGATGTCTGGTTAATTGAATCCGATTCATCTTTTCATATGACTACCAATAGAGATTGGTTTTATGAATATGAAGAATTTAATGGAGGTAAGGTGTACTTTGGTGATGATTCAGATTTAGCGATTGTTGGTTGAGGTAAAGTTGGAATCAAATTTTTTGATGGTAGAATAAAAAGGATTAATGGTGTGCTGCATATCCCTAGTTTAAAATGAAATATGTTATCTATGAGCTAACTAATAGATGCGTGTGTGCAGATAGTCTTTTCTGAAGCAGTATGTAAGATGATTAAAGGTGCTATGGTAATTGCTAGAGGCATTAGGTTTGACACTTTGCATAAGCTAGACTCATACACTATTGAATGTAATAGCACTTCTATAAAAGGTAAATTTGTGGAAGATTTGAGGGTTTCACCTTCAGCAGATGGAAATGGCTTCTGGGTACTTAATGGTACTCTTTCTTCTAAAGAAAATTTACCTGCAGAGAAGACTATGTTATGGCATCAGAGGCTTGGCCACATTGGAGAAAAGTGTCTAAGGACCTTGAAAACTAAGAACCTTGTTGAAAGTTTGAATTATTGTAATCTTGACTTTTATTTCTATTAGCATTTTATTTATGGAAGAAAAAACCACATTTAGTTTTACTCGAGTTCTCATTAAACTTGTGGTGTTTTGGATTTTATTCATTCTAATGGGTTTGGTCCTGTAGATGTTATTTCAATTGGAAAATATACATATTATGTTTCATTTATTGATGATTTTAGTAGAAGGACATGTGCATATTTTCTAAAGATTAAATATGAAGTTTTCAATCGATTTAAAGAATTTAAAGCAATTGTTGAGTTGCAAATTGGAAAGAAAATTAAAAGTTTGAGGACTAATAAAGGTGGTGAATTTTTCTCTAATGATTTTGATATATTCTTTAAAGATTGTGGCATTAACATATAGAAGAAAACTTTGTATTCTCCATAGCAGAATGGAGTTGCAGAAAGAATGAACATGACACTGATGGAGAAGGTTAGGAGTATGCTGAGTGTTGCTGGTTTAGAACAAATTTTTTGGGTTGAAGCTATTGCCACTGCTTTCTGCGTGATTAACAGGTCTCGTACATTAGCCCTTATTGATAAAATGCCTATGGAAGCATGGTGAGGTCACAAGCATTCATTGAGACATCTTAGAGTTTTTGGTTATGAGGCATATGCACATGTGCTAAAGGAAAAGCAGACAAAGTTGGAGAACAAGGTTGTGAAATGTATCTTCATCGGGTATAGTTATGGTGTGAAAGGATACAAGCTTTGGGACCCTATTGCACAAAAGGTAATTCATAGTAGAAGTGTTATTTTTAGAGAAATTAAGCCTCCTTTAGTTACATTGCAACCAGAACAGACTAAAAAGGAAGATCTGATTCAATTTCCTTCTACACCTAAAAGAGTTGAATTGAGAGTCCTAGATAGACAAGAAGTTGATGAGAGATCGTCTAGCTCTGAATCTTTAGAAGAGGAGGAAGAACCTCCAACTCAGCTTGTTCGAAGGTCTACAAGATATAGTCAACCACCTAAAATCTATTCACCTGATTATTGGAGATATTTTTTTTCTTTCAATACTAATGTGGATGAACTAAAATCTGTAAAAGAGACATTAGGTATAAATGATGTAGAATCCTGGAAGATTGCTATGGAAGAAGAAATGACAGCTTTGAAAAAAAAATGATATATGAGGTCTTGTACTATTTCTCAAAGAACGAAAGCCTATTGGTTGCAAATGGGTGTTGAAGAAAAATATTGGTTCAAATGGAAGCATTGAAAAGTATAAAGCACGGTTGGTTGCAAAAGGATACTCTCAGGTTGAGGGTGTTGATTATGGTGAGCTATTTTCTCTTGTTGCCAAAATGACATCCATTAGATTTTTGCTTTCTAATGCTACTGCTTATGATTTAGAGGATGAGCAAATGGATGTGAAAATTTCTTTCCTTCATGGTGATTTGGAGGAGGATATTTATATAACACAGCTGAAGCATTATGTGGTGAAAGGTAAAAGTAATTTTGTTTGTAAATTAAAGAAATCTCTGTATGGCCTCAAACAGAGTCCAAGGATGTGGTACCAGAAATTTGATACCTATGTGTTGAGTTTTGGATTTGAGAATTCTAAATCATATCACTACATTTATTATAAATCTGATGGTCATCATTTCCTATACATTGCATCATATGTTGATGATATGTTATTCATTGGTAAAGGGAAATGTATGATTTTAGAACTAAAGTCTTAGCTTGCTACTAAATTTGAAATGAAAGATCTTGGTGCAGCGATACACATTCTTGGGATGGAAATTAGAAGAGATAGAGTGAACATAAAGCTATGGTTAGGCTAGATTAAATATGTGAATTCAGTGTTACAGAGGTCCAACATGTAGGATTGTAGACCATTGTGTGTTCCTTTTACAATTGGAATGAAATTATTTGTTGCAGATTGTCCTACATCCCCATCGAAGATGGGAGATATAATCAAAGTACCTTACCAAAGTGCAGTTGTAAGTTTGATGTATGCTATGGTTTGTACTAGACCAAACATTTCCCAAGCAGTGGGAGTTCAATCTAGATATATGTCTAATCTTGAGAGAGTTTATTGGGATGCAGTCAAAAGAGTCTTGAGATATTTGAAGGGTACCTTAGAGTGTTCTTTGTGTTATCATGGTAATTTAGTTGGAGATGTGATTTCCCTTGATATTCATGGTTATGTGGGTTCAGACTGGGTGGGTGATATTGATAGCAGAAGATCCACCAATGCTTATGTGTTTACTTTATCTAGTGATGCAATTAGTTGGATTAGTAAGCGACAGGCTATGGTTTCTTTGTCCACTACTAAAGAAGAGTGTATGATAGCTACTCATGCTTGTAAAGAGGCCATTTGGCTTAAGAGACCATGTTCAAACATTGGAATAAAACAAGGAGCCATGTCAGTTTATTGTAATAGTCAGAGTGTGATCTGCTTAACTAAGAACCCAACATTTCATGCCCAGACCAAGAACATTGATGTTCAGTATCATTTTGTCAAAGATATGGTTGAAGATGGCAAGGTGAAGCTAGTTAAGGTAGAAACTTTGATGAATGTTACAGATTATTTTACTAAGGTTGTAGGCACAAAGAATTTCAGATGGTGCTTGGAGTCTATGGGCCTCATGGCCCCTAGAAATTGATTTATTGTGTTGATACTCCCTTTTCTCTTGCAAGATGTTTGACAAGTGGGAAATTTGTTGGGAAAATGGTGTCTCAACCTTGCATTTACATGTGGTTACTATTTATAGTAAGTTTTCATTTGAGCATGTAATGGTGCGAAATTCTCCTAGAAGCTGCTGGTTGGCTATATAAGCATTCTGGTAAAGTTACGTCACAAGATCATAGCTAGTTTTGAAGATATTAAATTTTCCATTTTGGAGTGGTTTAATGAAAGGTTTAAATTTGATTTTGAGGACTTTAGAGGCCCTGAAACACCCTAAAAAGTGAGAATAAATAGCATACCATTTACAAGGTAATAGAGAACTTTGTGAGCTTTCTGACACTTCAAATGGTTCATCAATAGGACACATGATTCTCAAGTTATGGCCACTGGAAGATTTTACTCCTAAAATAGGAAATATAAAATATATCAGACACATAAATGATCTATAAAAAGGGAGGGACACATCATAGGGCATCTAGAAGGGAGATAAGGTCGGCTACACCTTATTGGGTGGTTTTAGCCCATGGTTTTATAATACCGTTTGACGGTTTCTTGTATTGTATCTCCTATATATTATTGGTATTTGACTGAACCGGTAAAGACTATTGGTGATTTGCAACAAATAAATGATTGATTAGTGAATGTGATGAAGAGATTGAGATTCATGTTTGATGGCTAAGTCTTTTGTTGTCATTGATGGCAACAATACTTTTGTGGTCATCTAAGTCTTGGTAGCCAACTGGTAAGATATAATCGGTACAGTTGACAGTTTACCAGTGAACTGGCAAATAGGTTCTTAATCGGTAAACAAAGATAGAGTTGCATTAATGCAACTGGCATAGGTGGTTGATGAAGAGTTGAATAATGCAATTTTACAAGAGTGATGGAGACAAGTATTTGGAGCTATTTTCATGACCACATTGGTTGATTCAACCAGACAAGTGAGATTACATGTACAGAGCAGGTATTCTTAAGAACACTTAATCGGTAGTGATAAAGTCACTTAAATCAGTAAAATGCCATAGCTTTTGATTTGTTATGTCAGTGGCCAACATAAGTTTGGCGAGCAAAGTTATTTTGTTTAGATTCATTGAACCTAGGAAATTGTTCCAAGGTTGTAGCTAACTAATTTGATGTGTATAAAAGGTGTGATGAGTTATATTATAGACATGCATATGTTAAAAAGATCAAAGGCGAATATTGACATTGTGATTGTGCGGTGATTAGTGAAGCTCTGCATTGATGTCTTATTGATGTTTTGAGGATTTGAAGTGGATCTTATTAGACACAAAGGTGTTATATGAATGTCATTTGAACTATTGTTATCCTAATAGTTACAACAGTAAAATCCCCTAACCGAGTAGGTCCTAACAAGCCTTACACTGTAAATCCCTTAACAGGGTAGCTATATATCAGAGTGTTAAATCCTCTTGCGAGGTTGACCCTAATAGGTCAAAGATCCTAATAGGGATACTCATTTAAATCCCTTAACCAGGTGGCTCCTAACTAGGTTTTCTCCTAACATGGCATGTTTATAAAACCTTAACCGGTCAAGATTTCTATTCTACAGATAGTGAATCTTGTGGGTATTAACTCCCACCATGGTTTTTCCCTTTTGGGTTTCAACATATAAATCTCTTGTGTTATGTGTAATTTGTTTTATTGGGCATTATATTATGTGGTGATATTCCTCTTATGCTTGTTAAATTTTAAGTTGTTTAAGTTGGTGATCAGATTCATATTGTTTTTGCTTGCACTGATTCACCCCCGCCTTTTTAGTGCCTTATAAGTTTATCAATTGGTATCAGAGCCAACCTTATTTGAGGCTTAACCACTTGAGAAGGATTTATAAGGCAAACATGGGGGATATGAGTCATAGAGAGACATTTAACAAATTTGTAGAAACTGAGAATGCCCTAGAAAAATTGAGAGGCAAGTATAAAACTTCACTTGCTAAGAGAAGAGGCCTAACCAAACAATTGTTGGAGGTTTCTGAGAGTAGATATTTTGATGAAGAAAACATAGGTGCATTGGTTGATGAGGTGGAGAAACTGAATGATGAGAAGACTAACTTGAGGAGAGAGCTAGAATCCCTAAATATTCAGATGAGTCAAAAACTTGAAGCAAGGAGGGCAGTAGAAGACAAAATCAAAGAGGAAGGACATGAGATCTTTAAGATAAATCAAGAAAATGGCATACTATATGCACACTGGCATGAGGGAAAAGAAGAGATAAAGGTAGAATCAGATATGGAAATGTCTCTTAGAGAGACTCTCATGAAAAGAAATGAAGACCTTACAAAAGAACTTCTTGATGCTAATGACAAGCTTACAAAGTTTAACAAAATTTCTACCAGGGTTGATGAACAAATCCAATCTCAAAGGATGAACGGTGATACAAGTGGATTGGGTTACAATACATTTGAGAAAGGCAAGTCTTCTGATACTAAGGACAACATGCATGAAGGTAAAATTTCTCCTAAGATTCATAAACCCACCGGTAAGAAGTCCTATAAACCTATTTGTTTCAATTGTCATAAACCAGGACATATTGCTAAGGTTTGTAGAAGAAGATCTAATGTTGCTAATGGTTATAGACCCAATGATTATCAAGGATATAAGCCTAGAACCTCTAATGGTTATTGTTTCACTTGCAACATGCATGGACATAGAGCTGTTGAGTGCAGATATAGAGAAAATAATCCAGCACCTCACATGAGTCAAAGGTTTGGTGGTGGTTGGCAAAGAACCTTTAATGATTGGAGAATTCCTAACTGGCAGAGACCCTATGCTAACTGGTCTAGTCCCTATGACATGGAAACAAGGATGAATATGGTTTACACAATCTGTAATAACTACAGTCATGTAGCTATGAACTGCAAAAGAAGGACTGGTAGAGGCAATGTTGGACCATGAAGAGCATCTGGTATGGCTTGTTATCATTGTCATAAACCAGGACATATTACAAAGTTTTGTAGAGAAAAGATGAACCAACCGGTGAATCAATCTTCTAACCAGAAAGGGAAAATGAAATTTTATGTGGAGGAGACCAGATCTGAAATGAATAAAATATGGAAAAATAAGGATGATGCGAAAAATGAAGAAAAACCATATGAAGATCCTATTTCTTCACCTAGTGTGGAGATCCCTTCACTCACAAACTAAGTTGTTAAAAGGCTTAGGGGGGGCTTAATGTTAGATCCATTTCAGAACCCCCTGAAGGACCATGAGGTATTTTAAATTTGTATACTTTGATGTATTATGATATTATGAAGAGATTTTATGATCAAATTGGTAGGTTTGATGTGTTATGAGAACCGATAATGTGTTATAAGATATTTTAGGGTTTTACAGGTATAGGCATTTAATGCAGTGGGTAATGGGCAAATAAAATGAACTTTTTGAATGTTATTTGTCATATTGTATTCTTGTGAGCACATGGAGAGCGAGTAGAGATGAGTCTGTGTTTGCAACATCTAACTTGTTTGACAAAGATTTGAAGTGATTTGGTGTGAGTTGAGATTGGGAATTGGTGAGATAGATTTGACAATGTTTGGAGCCCTAGTGCAAAAACGATAAAAGGTATTTATTCAAATATCTTGTTATTTGCTTATCTTTCTGATCATTGAAGATGGAGACCCCACATTTGGTTGATGTTACCGATAGACCTTGTCCTAAATTTAAGAGGCACTTGTTTAAGTTAGAGGAAACCGATCCTACCTGAGCCCTATCTAGAGTTCCTTATGGTGTCTTATATGTTGAAGATATTAGATCTTTCTATCATTTCAAACTAGAGGATTTGGTGTTGCTGCTATTTTTTTATCAATATAAAGCATTGTGAGGTAAGAATGGCATTTTGAAGGACTAGTTCAAAAGGGGTACCAAAAAAGGGTTTCGCCATGCCCTGAATTTTTTTAATGATTTAGATGACGAACTTGTGAGATATGTGCTTAGCAAGATTCATGATCATTTTATGGGGTTCGACTGACAATATAAAATTTCTAAGGAAGTCATTCACGTAGTCACTGGATTTTGTGCCACCGGTGAGGTTCCAGTTTTGAGATCAACTCCTAAGAATGGTGTAGAAAAGTTAACAAGATCTAAATGGGATGGAAGAGAAATGATAGTGAACAATATCAATGATCCGTTAGTAAAGTATGCTTCTGTGGTGATTGGTTACTGGATCTTTTACTCTAGCAGGATGAACAACATCCCTACTACAACTATTCATATATCTCACTGGATGATCAAAGAAGATGTTGACTATGACATGTCAGAGGCATTGAGGAGTCAACTTGTGTTGAACCTAGAAGCCATCAAGAATGATAAGAGGTTAAGATTTAAATTTGGTCAATTAATTCTTGGTCTATTCTTTTATTTTCAGAAATGTTTCCTTGGTATTGGTGATATCCAATGGATAGATGACACTCCTGCATTGATGAAGATAAAGGACAACATTAGAATTCTTGGTAATGATTTTGGCAAAATTGCATGGGGATATTTTAAATATTTTCAGAAGAAAATGCATGCAAGGGAAAGGATATTGGTAGAGGTTGTCAACTGGTAAGAAAGCACAATTTCCTTTATGGTTGATATAGATACTTGCATGATGGAAGCAGGTGTGCCCCAGACTACATGGGTTGTGCCCATGGGATATGAAGCAGACAAAGATCTTCTGATTGTATATGTTGATCATTTGCTTTCCCAACTGATAGATACAACAATAGTACAGTTTGGCACTTACAAGGAGAAATCCCTTCAAGTGCACTTTGAACTTCAATGACTGGTAATAGCAAGGAAAGTTTAAAAATAAGTTGAAGCATTTGCAGAGCAAGCAAGATTTACAAAGGAAGCCATTGTTGAAGCAAGAGAAAATCATGTTGTTCAACAGGCCGGAACATCAAGTGCACCAACTGGTGTAAAGACAAGAGCTGGAAAGGAGACGACTGCAGAGAAAGAAAAACCAGTATCTGTTAAAAAGGAGAAACCAGTAGAAACAAAAAAGGAGAAACAATCACAGATTTAGTTCCGGAGAAAAGGAAAGATTGTTGAACTACCTACTCCACCAATTAAGACTGGTAAAAGGAAAAAGAAACAAGCACATAAACTGGTAGATGCGGATGAATAAGAGACTGAGTTTGAAGGAGAGAAGAAATCCCTAAGAGCCAGTGGCAAAAGGTCAAAGGGTGTTGGTACTCCAACTGTGAAATCTCCAAAGAAACCAATAATCAAGCTCACACCTCTTGAAAATTTAATAATAAAAATTAAAGAGTATGGTGTATTGACTAGTGTGAAGAATATCTTTGATAAGTTTAGTAAATATGAATAAAGGGAAATAGAAGATGTATTTATTTACATGATGAATAAGTACAACAAGGCCCTAATTGAATTGCAAGGGAAAATTCCAAATTCTTTGTATAATATAATTGATGCTAGATGGAAGACAACCATGTAACAAGATAGAGAATACATTGAATATTTTCTTAAAAAATTGCAACCTGAAGCTACTAAGGAAGAGCTAGATGAAATTATTGCTAAGGAAAAGTCATCTTTTAGGTTGAAGAAAAGGTTGACAAGAATGTTAATTGGCGAGACCTAATCAATCCATTAGGAGACTAAACAAATTTTGGAAAACGTACTCGGTCTGATTCCGGATGAAGAGGAAGAAGTTAAGGAAGATGAACCAGAGAGGTTTGAGGCTAAAGATCTTCCAAAAGGTGTTAAAATAACTGATTTTAATCCTGATGAAATTGTGCTGGATGATCAACCAGTGAAGACACAAACTGAACATGAGATTATCCCTGATGATGATGATACTAGTAATAATGATGATTTTGGTGTTCCTGATAATGTAAATGTATAGGATGTTGATGTTGATATGTCTGAACAATAGGATGAAAAGAAGGATGAGGAGCCATCAATAGTTACTCAAACTATTGATACACAACCCCCACTAGTACAAGAAATAGAAAAGGAAAAGGAAGATGAAAATAAGACTGAAGAAAAGATAACAGAGGATCCCGAACCTAGAGTGACACCTTTGCCACTTGATTTGGAAAAACAAATTGTAGATGATGATGATGATGATGCTATGATAATAAAAGGTCCACTAGACATGGATATCTTGATCTCAAATGAATTAATGGTGATTGCAACTACCATGCAATCTTGGGATAAGAAGAAGAGGAAGAAAGAACAACAGAAGAAGGCAAAGACAATAAGGAATGTTGTTGAGATTTTGTCAAGTCTCCTACTAGATACTGATACTTATAATTTTGTTACTCTTATTGACAAGCTTGGAAAACTTGTTTCAAATGCCACATAACAGATGAAATCTTTTGAGGATGCATCTTATGTTAGTGTTGAGAAGGATTACAAGAAGAAAAGAACTGAGCAATTGATGACTAAAATTGATAAAGCGAAAGTTGCTCTTACTATCAATAAGGACTATTTGAAAGAAGGACTTGAAATTGGAGGTAAAATACTTGCAACTGTCTCAAAATTTTCATTATTTTGTACTGACTTGAAGAAGAAGGAGGAATATGAGAAATAACTTGAAGTTCTTAGTGAGTCATTCAAGCCCCTTAATGACTTTTCTATCAAATATGGAAAATCAGTTGTAGAACTTAAACATAAGCTAAAAGCTTATGAACATGAATAGGTTAAGAGGATCATATCATTGGAGGAATTACAGACACAACTGATACCGAAGGAATCTTGCAAAGAGCCTATAAAAAATCTGAAGCTATTCTTGCTACACCAGAGATGAGCACTCTAGATTCCATGGAGGAGTTTGCTAGATAGACGAGGACACATGTGGAAATAACCAACACTATTTTTTAGACCTGGCATAATGATCCGACACAATTGAAATCACATTTTAGTGATGCTTTTTCTAAGATTGCATTGTAAAACTATTTTGAACTCCTATATCTATATATGATATGCAATTTTGATACAAATTTTGATGTAAATGTTTTTATCTTTCATGTATTGACTTCTTTATTTGGCATTTTTGCCAAAGGGGGAGTAATCATTGAAGAGTCAGTCAAAATTTTGTATGTAAAAGTAAAGGGAGAGTAGTAGTATAAGTCTTTTAATTTTTGTAATAGCCCACAATTTCTAAGGGGGAGTATATGTCATGAAGCCAATTTTTGTTTTGCACACTTATTTGACAAAAAATTTCCTTAGTGTTCCCATCAATGCCAAAGGGGGAGAATATTGGTATTTGACTGAACCGGTAAAGACTATTGGTGATTTGCAACCGGTAAATGATTGATTGGTGAATGTGATGAAGAGATTGTGATTCATGTTTGATGACTAAGTCTTGTGTTGTCATTGATGGAAACAATATTTTTGTGGTCATCTAATTCTTGGTAGCCAACTGGTACAGTTGATAGTTTACCAGTGAACCGACAAATAGGTTCTTAACCGATAAACAAAGACAAAGTTGCATTCATGCAACTAGTACATGCGATTAATGAAGACTTCAATGATGCAGTTTTATAGGAGTGATGGAGATAGGTATTTGGAGCTATGTTCATGAACATATTGGTTGATTCAACCAAACAAGAGAGATTTGATGTACAGAGCAGGTATTTTGACGAACACTTAAATGGTAGTGGTAATGTCACTTAAATCGGTAAAATGACACAAACTTTGATTTGTTATATCGATGGACAACATAAGTTTGGCATGCAAAGTTATTTTGTCTATATTCATTGAACCTAGGAAATTGTTCCAAGGTGGTAGCCGACTAAGTTGATGTGTATAAAAAGTGTGATGAGTTATATTATAGACATGCATATCTTAAAAAGATCAAAGGCGAATATTGACATTGTGATTGTGCGGTGATTAGTGAAGCTCTGCATTGATGTGTTATTGATGTTTTGAGGATTTGAAGTGGATCTTATCAGACACAGAGGTGTTATATGAATATCATTTGAACTATTTTTATCCTAATAGTTACAACAGTAAAATCCCCTAACCGGGTAGGTCTTAACAGGCCTTACATTGTAAATCCCTTAATAGGGTAGCTCTATATCAGAGTGTTAAATCCTCTTGCAAGGTTGACCCTAATAGGTCAAAGATCCTA
The DNA here is from genome assembly GCF_030272615.1 of Cryptomeria japonica. Lineage (NCBI taxonomy): Eukaryota > Viridiplantae > Streptophyta > Pinopsida > Cupressales > Cupressaceae > Cryptomeria > Cryptomeria japonica. Next base: position 739,716,937 of record NC_081407.1, read on the forward strand.
ACAAGGATACTCAATTAAATCCCTTAACCAGGTGACTCCTAATCGGGTTTTCTCCTAATAGGGCATGTTTATAAGACCTTAACTGGTCAAGATTTCTATTCTACAGATAGTGAATCTTGTGGGTATTAACTCCCACCATGGCTTTTACCTTTTGGGTTTCCATGTATAAATCTCTTGTGTTATGTGGAATTTGTTTTATTGGGCATTATTTTATGTGTTGATATTATTCTTATGTTTGTTAAGTTTTAAGTTGTTTAAGTTGGTGATCAGATTCATGTTGCTTTTGCTTACACTGATTCACCTCCCCCCTCTCAGCGCCTTATAAGTTTATCATATATGAGGTGTATGAAATAGAGGTTGTGTGTAAAAGTCTTATGGCTATTGAGTTACCTTTGAATCTCTGATTAGTGGTACTCCTACGAAGAGCTTGGTTTGCAAGTATACTGTAATCTATTTTTTATTGCAGAATAATATATTGAGTGGCTTTTGGAGTCTGGGGTTTTTCTCCTTAAATGGTTTTTCCCACATAAGTCACAGTGTTATGGTTTGAATGTTATTATATATATTTCTATTTTCTGTAACTATTGTGATGATCTGTAAAAAAATTTGCATTACCCTCCTCTCAAGGTTAGTGTCGGAATTTGTTCCGCTAATTAACTTCCTTACATTCAAATCAATGGTTGAAAATCAAGTAGATGCTAAGATTAAGTGTGTAAGATCAAAAAGAGGAGGAGAATTCACTTCAAGGGAGTTTAATCATTTTTGTAAAATTCATGGGATTAGAAGGCATTTTTTTTCTTTGAGGACTCCTCAACAGAACGGTGTTGTGGTGAGGAAGAAAGGACTATTATTGAGATAGCTAGGACTTTATTGAAATATGCTCATTTGGATAATGTATATTAGAAAAAAAAAATACATATTGTCGTGTATCTTCTTAATAGGGTGTAGATTAGAGTAAATCATACCAAAACATCCTATGAGCTGTGGAATGGAAGACCACCTACTATGAAGTATTTCAAAATATTTGGAAGCAAATGCTATATTAGAAGAGATGAGGATAATCTTGGGAAGTTTGATTCTAGAGAAGGTGAAGGGATCTTTCTGGGATATACTACAAATATTAAGGTTTACTAGTGTTTCAACAAAAGGCTAAACAAAATAGTGGAAAGTACAAATGTGAAGATGTGAAAAGAATGGAAACATATTGAACCTTTGAAACCAGTATTAAAATTGTTCAATTTGTTCTAGAGAAGACAAGTGATCTAGAAGAAAGCAAAGAGAAGGAAACAAATGATGAAGAAGAAGAAGAAGAGGAATATTCAATGAAATTTCTTGCTAAGTATGTTCAAAAATGATATTTGATTCAACATAACTTCAAGAAAGGTACAACAGATAGTAATCTATTTTAAGATTGATGGAGACAAGTTGTTGATTATTATAGTTTATGTTGATGACATTATATTTGGAGGAGATGATAGTTAATGTAAGGAGTTTTCTAAAGAGATGCAGAAAGAATTTGAAATGTCAATGATTGATGAGTCATCTTTCTTTCTTAGGTTGCAAGTTATTGAATTAGAAAATATAATTTTTTCTCTCAGAGAAAGTATGTGAAGGAAACATTAAAGAAGTTTGGTTTTGACGATTGCAAACCAATTACAACTCTTTTAACCATTGGATGCAAGTTGATAAAAGATGATGAGTCTCGGGAGGTTGAACAAAAGAAGTAGAGGTTGATCATTGGTGGATTATTGTATTTGATTACGTCCAGACTAGATATCATTCAGGTTATTTGTTTGGTAGCTAGATTTCAGGAAAATCCAAAGATGACACATGAGTGCAAGTTATGAAGAGAAATTTTAGATATTTTAAAGGTACCATGGATTATGGACTTTGGTATAAAAAAGGTGGAGATTTTATGTTAAAAGCATATATTGATGCAGATTGGGTTGCAAGTGTCGATGATCAGAAGAGTACTAGTGGTGGTGCATTCTTTATAGGGGACATATTGGTCTCCTAGTTCAATAAGAAACAAGATTTAGTTTCCATATCTATTGCTGAAGTAGAGTATTTTGTAGAAAAATCTTGTTCTACTTAGGTAATGTGCATGATACAAACACTTAAAGATATCAACGTAACATATGATGAAGCAATTTTCCTATTATGTGTAACAATACAAGTGTAATAAATATCTCCAAGAATCTAGTTATGCATTCAAGAACAAAGCATATTTCAATTATATATCACTACTTAAGGGAGAAAGTTGTTGGAGAAGGAAATTAGATTGGAATACATTTCTATTGAAGAACAGGTTGCAGATATTTTCATGAAGGCATTATCAAAGGATACATTTGAGTTTCATCAAGAGAGTCTTGGGGTTACAGCCCCTCCTTCTAGCTAGGTGCATTATGGGGATACATCTTTCCAAGGAGAGATTTAATGACTTTTTCATGTCTTAGATTGATATTGTGGTTTCACTCAGAGGGAGTAGCAGTGTGTGCAATGTTGCTATGACCTTTGTCCTTGATAGAAAAGGGGAGAGATTGAGAAGAGATTGTGATCTTTGGTGGAGAGATTATGCAAAAATTGTGATCTTTGATGGGGGGGGAGGGGTTGAGTAAGTTTTGACAAAAGAGAGAGATTGAGCATATATTGCATAATAGATTATGATATGGGGAGAATTTATGCAAATTCAATTTGTGGAGAGATATTGAGCAGTATTTGAGTGTGGTCGAGTGTTTTCAAGTCTTGCATCAATGGCAAAGGGGAAGATTGTTGGAAGTATGTGTTGATGTGCTCTTGTGGTTGTCATTGATGTCAAACTTGTTCTTCCGAAATGACATTAGTTCAAAATGTTTGTGGTGCAGAGATATCTTGTTGTGTTGATATTGAAGGTGTTCATTGCTTGTTCTAGAAACGTTTAGGTCCAAAAAGTGTTGTTGGCATTGTTTATTATGGTTATCTTTATTGGATATATTTTTGGTATCATGGATATGATTGTTTTGTGGTCCAGAAATATCTTTGTGTTCTCTAGGTGTTGTAGTAGTGTTAGTTGTTGGTTGTGATATTCAATGTTTGACCTATCCTTAGGTTTGGATGAGTTGTGGGAGATTTTTTAATATATGATGGGTCTCCCTATAGCATGTGGAGATCTAGATTTGAGTTGCTTTCATTGGAGAATATGCTTTTATCATTAATTGCTTATATGGATGTGTAGTGTGTCGATATGTCGTTGTTTATATTCTGGTGATTGTGGATCAGTGAATGGATCTTTGGGAGATGTTTTTTGGTTACCTCTCTCTCCTAGAGTGGATCATCATGTGTATTTTTGGTTCAAAAAGTATATTTTGGTTCAAGTCAACTTGGTTCAAGCTTTGATCGTCTATCTTATATATAAGGATGTGTATGATTGAGTGGTGAAGAGAGGAAGAGTGATGAGTTGTGGAATTTAGATGCATGATGCAAATATAATCAAAGAGGTTCTATTGGGACTCATTAAGTTTGAGTCAAGTTTTGAGCCCCATTTCAAAATTTTGATATTGCATTTTCAGAAAGGCACCTAATCTCATTCAGGTGGCCTAGTTAGAAAGGGGGTAGAATGGAACCAGTTGATTTTCAAAGGGTAAGGAATTGGAAACTTGTTGTATGCCTTTCATTTGACCTATGCAATGATGTATGACTTTCAGAATTTAGTTTGGATTGATTTATCAGGTACCCATTTTAAGGGGTGAGCTAAAAATGCTTTTTAGGCACATATGCAGATTTTATTGAGTAGCCTACTTTGAGTGCTTATATCTTTTTCCTTGTTGATCATCATGAATAATTTGAAAGTGTATTAGATTTTATGCACAAATATGAGTCCGCATGTCAAATTTCAAGTATTTACGAATCCATTTGCTCAATTTACGAACCTCAATCTGTTTGCAGTTTGTATGGTTTGACAAGCCCCTATTTTAGTTGCTAGTCAGAACCCTATTTTGCACAAGTGTAAAAGTTGCCTCAGTAAGTGTCATGCTAGAATATTTGTTTCGAGCTATTTCTGGTATAAATGACAAGCTATGTTTCAAATTTCAAGCCTCTGCCAATCCGTTTGATCGGTTTTCAAAAGGGTTTATTGAGCCATCTTTTTCAGTGATCCATAATTTCATTACTGTATCTGTTAAAGTAGCCATTTTCATGAGCGCGCCATTTGCACCCAGTCAGTCATTTGGTCAAACTGAGTTTTCTAATTTTTGATATGTACTTCAAGGTACCTATGTCTCAGATTTGAGGGTCTATAGAGGTCGTTTGATATTTTTAAGAAAGGCATCATGTGTTGCCTGAGCATTGACTTCATCAGGTCCGGAGTGCTGACAAAGCCAGTTGGTCATTTTTTACCATTAATATCTCTTTGCTCGGGATTCATCTTGAGAAACCGTTTTGTAGAGTTCATGCTTGTATATCAGAGTACACGACTGTTAGATGGCAAGGTCCAAAAAGGTGTTTTGACAGGTTTGAAAATTATGTCTTCGCGATTAAATGCAAAAATGTGGCGTAAGCGCCTGAAAGTTGCGAAACTCAGTCTGATGATCCGAAAATGGTGCCGATTGATTCCAGAGGTGTGTTTAAAGTTCCTGAAGCATTTCAAAGGTCAGTTGCATGAAAACAATTGTTTTTTTAGCTAGACCCACTTTGGGGCCCGACTTGGCTCATGCTCGTGCATTGATTTTATTGGTGACTTTGTTCAATAAAATAATTTTAGAATATTTAAATGTGGATTTCATTTATACATTGTGCGGTCCATTTGGAAGCAATACAGATGCCAAGGCAGATGCTATATTTTGATGGCAACAACATCCACATGATCCACATAATTTTATGGACATGGAAGTTTCAAACTTGAATAATACATTGTAGTTGCAATCATGTGCCTTCTTTCGAGATTATGGAATGGAAGTGTTTGCTATTTTTCCTTTACTAATTAAGAAAATGCTTAATTTGGAAGATCATGGCACTATGGGCATCAGATATGGTTCCGAGCATCTATCTATTGGAACAACTTTTACACCAATTCCATGTATTCTATGCTCAATGCAATATAATGTTGCCTTGGTTGGCATTGCAACCTTTCATTACAATCTCCTGATATGTGCATACAAAATTATACAGAGATTAAATCCATAGAATTCCCTGCAAATGTGTGGTGTGGTTGTAGATGTGGTTTTTGGGCAGGTGGAAGAAACTTTTAGCAAATGCAATTTGTAGGCTTGAGGCCAACCTCCCTTCCTCCCACGTACAATAGCACCATAGTAACATCCTCCCCTCTGTGTGGCACATGGTGTATGGATAGCACTTTTAAAAAACTCAAATGTAAATGGTGCAGATTCAAAACAGGTCTTCCCCCCTCTCACGTGGCTGAGCAGAGTGCATAGTAACTCAAGCAAATGCAATGCAGCCCCTGCCCTGCATGGTAGTCTAGAGGGCAGCATTTAGTTTTCAATAAGTTGCAAGTAGCAAAGTAAACACCAGTCCATCCTCCCCTCTCATGTGGCATGCAAAGCAGTATGAAATTTTGACCAAGTACATTGGCATCATCCTAATTTTCAGCATGGTATGAAGTTTTGGAAGACTGTTTTGAAGTGTTGGTAAATGAAATTTGACAGAGCCTCCCTTATCCCCTACGTGATATGGTGAAAGAGGCATAGAAACTTGCAAATGCAATTACCAGTGTTGTCCTCTGTGTGGAATGGCCAGGATCAAATAGAAGTTCCAATCAAATGCAGTTTGTAGGAAAAATGCCTGTCCTCCCTCCTCTATGTTTGGTGTAAAGAAAGGTGTTAAAATTTAAAGAAATTGCAACTGGCAGGTCCACGTATGGCATGCTGGAGGAGATTGAAAAGAGAAAAGAAATTTTCTAATACAAATGAGAAATGTTTTAAAAATTCAGCCAAATGCTTATGGCAGATTGAACCAGCTCCACGGTCCCTCCTTCTCATGGGGTTTGGCAAGAAAGGTATTCAAATCTTGAAGAAAATGTCATTGGCAGTGGTCGACATCCATTAAAACTCAGAAAAACTTGTAGTTTTAGGCAAAACCTTTTATCCCAGATTGGCTGGGGAGTGGATATATTTAATATTTAAATGCCCAAACACACTCATTCATAGTGTCAAATCTTTAGAGGCCTTTGACGGATGGTGCTGATGGGCGCCCAAGGCATACCCCACGCACGTGGGCGAGCTTTCTGAGATGACCAAGGAGGCTGACTAAGCGACAAACAAGTGGACCCCACATAGGTACAGATCCCAAGGAAAGCGAGTTTTGGAGAGAAAGAGTGGATTAACTAGTGAGAAAGTTGAGGAGATCGGACGGTGCACGTGGATTCACAAAGGGAAGATGCACGCCGAATAACTATCGCAAAATAGCAAAAAGAACGTGCTCAAATGGCAAAGGTTAAAGACCCTACAGGTTCAGGAGATCCAACGGCTATCGCGACTTTGTGAAGGAAAGATGATCACTAGTTAGCCATTGCAAAATGGCGAAAGACAGGTGGCGGGTCTAGGTGGAAAGATAGCTCGGAGGTGTCGATGAGGTGGTGATGAAGTGGCGATGATGTGGCGTACAGTTGGCCGTCCAGTGGTGCACAGGTGGTGATGATGTGGTGGATAGGTGGCCGACACATGGAGGATGGATGAGGCGTCATCTGAGGTGGCGCCTAGTGGATACCATCAACGAATCGCAGGTCGCCACGTGGCAGGACGTCAGGAGTTAAAATGGGTGAAAAATCAAAGTTAATTATATAGTGTAAACTATATAAAAAATTGGAAAAATTTAAATGACAGAGGCATATTTAGAATTAATTCACCTAGAGGTCCATTTTTGCTCAAAATACCAAGTATCAGATATCGCCAGAAAGCTCTCAGGATAAGGAATCCAATCAGGTAGTTAATTTTAACAAATTTTGGATATTTTGGGAGCAGTTTCCATGAGAAAGATGAAGGAAGTGAAATTCGGTTAGAAGAAAAGACACTTGGCAATTTCGGTTGCAGACCTAATGTTTTTCCCTCTCCTTCTTATTCCCATTTTCTTCTCATTGTAAGGGTTCTAGAATTTTGGAGAAAGTGCTCCACTTTTCATGGCTTCCATTTTCTGAATATCTTGATCCAAATTTGTAGAATTCTATGGATCTTTTCAGGGTATAGAGGTTACATTGCAGGATGACAAATAGTTTTCTAGTTGCAGGTCTTACTTGTGTCAGGCATAAGTAAATTTCCCATAATATTGTCTTTGTGCATGTATTTCATTGTTATGAATTGAATCCTCAAGGAGGCTTATAATTTGTCATCTCAAGGAGATTCTATGATTGTTTGTAGGCATTCTTCAATGAAGAGTTTAAATTCTATAATCAGTCATAAATAATGGAATGTATCCCATATCTGATAATTTTGTGACTGGATTGAGTAATGCATTAGTATAAGGTATTAATGCAGGGATATCTTGTAAGGAAAACAAATTTGCAGCTATGATTAGCATTTTATAGTTCTGTGTGTGACTTTGTTGCCCAATGAACAAGGCACTAGTCTTTGACGGATTTGGGGATGGTTTCAGATATACATTTTAAAAGAAAATCCATTTCCCTTTATGTTTAGGGGTTTGTGTTCTTTTCATTCCAAGCTCTATTTTCAATTATGGTTTATACAGATTTAACCAATCGGTAGTGTGTTTCTAAATTGGGTGAGCTTGTGGAATGGTTTGTCTACTTTATTGACGCTAGCATGGTGAGTAAATGAGTTTGATTTAGTGCATCAAAAGGGTGTTCCCCCCTAGGTCTAGCAGAACCTGAAGTGCAGGAGGATCAATTAGGGTCCTATGTTATGTTGTCCAAGCCCTGATGTGTTTTGTACACTGAAATTGGCCATTTCATAGAAGGATTACAGGTGTTCTTGGGGTAACCAGATTTGGTGAACAACTGGTTCAGTGAAGTGCAAAGAAGAAGAGTTGTGTTTGAATGATATGAAAGCTCTCTTGAGATTGTGACTGAGATATGGGATAGAGTGTTGGCAGTTGAGGTCTGAGTTGTGTGTTTTGATGTTGGTCGCTTGATGTAGAGTTCAAGGTCAACTTCATGATCAGGAGATCCTTCTTTTCATATCTTTTTTGTATCTTGCCCTGAGTGCATTTAGCTTCAGGTTTTGCAAGTCCTCTTTTGTATCTTGTGCCATGAGTAGTTAGCCAAGTGCTTTGCGAGTCCAGAGTAGTTATCTCTTTCTTTGTAATATGATATACATAGTGAATATATTTTATAGGAAAGTGCTCACCGTGGTTTTTCCATATATGGGTTTTTCATGTAAAAAATATTAGTGTTCATGTGATGGATGTGTGTTAAAGTTTAATTGTTTTTGATGAAATAGCTCTAAAATAGGGTAGGCAATTGAGAGGGGGGTGAATCAATTGTCTCAAACACTTACACAACTTAAACTCAATCTCAGATCTAATAATTAAACATGAAAGCATATATCATCAACACACACGAACACACATAACAACAAGACTTTTGATGTGGAATCCCAATTAAGGGAAAAACCATGGTGCAGATGAACCCACAAAATAGGTATACTTGATTGGAAGTATTCTAATGGGGAATGCACATGCATTTAGGTACAATTCCTAGAGCTCACTGCTCAAAATAAAAAGGGCTACAACCTAGGGAAGGCTCACTGCCTTACAAACAATCATGGATTACTTCTAGAAATCATGAACTAAGAAATAACATCCTTAATCCTTGGTTATAGTTTTGGTTAAGCACATAACAACTTTCATTTTCTTCTCCATGCTTTTTCTCTTCTAAAATATCAATACATTATTCGCTCACATACACACACTCATCCAATCTTCACATGCCTCATACAAGATTATTACATTTATTTATACATGGCATCAACCTTGGAAAGATCAACAAGGTCAGCTCAACATACATAAAATAATTACAATGATATAGCTATTGATCAAATAAAAATGATCACATGTGGACAAAAATAATGTTGGCTAAGATATAGTATGGACTCAAATCATCACCTCGAACATGAAACACCTCTAATAATTATGCCTCGGACATCCACAATAGCTACAAACATCCAGTCAGTCAAGAACATGAATAACACCAATATACCAAAGAAAATAATCAACTATGAGTTCAAAGATCAATGCAGACGACCAACATAGAAGGAAAATGATCTAGAAACATCCACAAGAATCATGAATCACCATAGAAACATTTGTACCAACACAAATTACTAGAATCGCCAACATCTTTCTAGCGAACCTCAAAAACACTAACTACAATGACTTTTAACCTTGAAAACTCACTTGTGGACCTCCAAACCATGAACCACTTGAATTGAGGATACACACCAATGTCCCAAACATACTTCCAAATCCATAGAACAAGATATTGTTAGAATCAATGACAGTCCTAAAGACACTGAGAGGGGAGGGGGGTGAATCAGTGTCTGACTGGTTAGCAAAATATTTAAACTTATTAAGAACTTTGTATCCCAAAACAATGTACTGGTAAATAAGAATTAATGCAGCAAATAAGAATAACAGAAACAACATAGAGAACACACCATAACACAAGATATTTAACGAGGAAACCTGGTGTTGGAAAAACCTTGGTGGGATTTGTGACCCACAATATTCACTCACTGGCCAATGAATAAATGCTACTTACAATGAGGGGTTTGCACATGCAGGAAGGATAGCAGCCTAGACCTCACTGCTCAATCACAAAACAGAAGTCTCACTGACTTACAAAATGGATTATCAAAATCCAATACAATGTACTACTTCAGATCAGCATCAACTATGCCAGGTTCAGTACCGGCTTAAGCTCAGTCTATTACCAAAACCTTCACTATCAACTATATCAAAATATCATCTATCCTTTTATCATCTCCTCTTTCTGTCTTACTTACAAAATGACCTATAAGATCGCATACATATATATATGAGTCTTTTACAATATGCCATGTCAACTTTTACAAAAGATAATTACAATATAAAACAATAAACAAAGTTTATTCCATGTTGGCTTGAGTGTCAGTATGCATTATTACCGTTGTCGGTGAAGTGTCTGCTGGTGTATGTAGAAGTCTATTGTCGGTGCTGGTAACTGCTGGTGGGTTGCCAGCTGGTTGCCAGTTGGTTGTTAGTTGGTTGCCAGTTGTTTGCCATCAATGACAACATCAACTATTCCCATAAGAGTGTAGAATGCCAACAATCTCCCCATTTGGCATTGATGGTAACACTCATGAGAAAAATCCGAAAAATGTTCCAAAAATTGAAGTCCAAAAAGTTTCCAAAAAGATGTGCTCCCCCTAAGCAAATGATCTCCTCTCAAGAAGTATTTTTCTCTCCACTACTCCCCCTTTGACATCAATGAGAAAGGTTTTCAAAAATAGTCAAATGAGTGCAAAAATTCACCTCAAAGTCTATAACTAGTTGGTTACAATCTGACAAATATCTGCCAAAACCAAATTCAAACTCTGCATAAACCTATTGTTGTCCTTCAAAGTTGCCTCAGTTTGTTAGAATTAATGATAGTCCCAAAGACACTAAAAGACACTGAGAGGGGGGGGGGGGTGAATCAATGTCTGACCAGTTAGCAGAATATTTAAACTTATTAAGAACTTTGTATCCCAAAATAGTGTACCGGTAAATAAGAATTAATGCAACAAATAAGAATAATAGAAACAACATAGAGAACACACCATAACACAAGATATTTAACGAGGAAACCCGGTGTGGGAAAAACCTCGGTGGGATTTGTGACCCACAATATTCACTCACTAGCCAATGAATAAATATTACTTACAATGAGGGGCCTACACATGCAGGAAGGCTAGTAGCCTAGAGATCACTGCTCAATCACAAAACATAAGTCTCACTAACTTACAAAATGGATTATCAAAATCCAATACAATGAACTGCTTCAGATCAACATCAACTATGCCAGGTTTAGTACCGGTTTAAGCTCAGTCTATTACCAAAACCTTCGTTGTCAGCTATATCAAAATATCATGTATCCTTTTATCATCTCCTCTTTCTCTCTTACTTAGAAAATGACCTATAAGATCTCATACATATATATGAGTCTTTTACAATATGCCATGTCGGCTTTTACAAAAGATAATTAAAATATAAAACAATAAACAAAGTTTATTCTATGTCGGCTTGAGTGCCGAAATGGATTATTGTCACTATCGGTGAAGTGTCTGTCGGTGTATGTAGAAGTTTATTGCCAATGCTGGTAACTACTGATGGGTTGACAGATGTTTGACAGTTGGTTGCCATCAATGACAACATCAACTATTCTCATAAGAGTGTAGAATGCCAACAAATATTACAATGCAGAGCAATGTAGATCAAAATAGTGAACATTGTCATCACTGAACAACTTAAAAACTGGCCTCAACACAAATACCCATAACTCAATCAAAGCTTCATGCGAACTTCTAAAAATTAAACTAAATCATCTACATACATCCATCTAAAACCCTTTAATTTGTAAACTCTGATCTTCACCATATTGAATAAACAAACTCACTGAACTTAATTGCAAGACTATCACAAATAGAGAAATATGTTGATGTCAATGATAACAGATCTCTCAAATATCTCTTAAGCACATATTTACAACATTATTCAAAAAATCTCACAAAAATTCCAACAATCTCCCCCTTTGGCATTGATGGCAACATATGATGTGAAAAACAATTAATGACAAAGAAAAAGAATCAACCATTCACATGACTTCCTCCCCCTAAACTCTTCATAGTTTTTCATTCGACTCTCCCCCTTTGACATTATTGGCGAAGACACATATTTGCAAACAAACCACAAGATTAACTCACAAAAGTGAATCTGAACATCTAACTTGCAAAACTGAGTACTCCCTCTGAGTAGCAGGCACCAACCATCAATCCATATCACAAGATATGATCATGAAATGCACCAGACTTATGCAAATCAATGCATCTTAATTTTGATCAAGAGGGGCAATCACCCCAAACTTCCCTCTAAGATAATCAAAAGTATCCTTAGGCAAAGGCTTCATGAAAATATTATGGACGGAGGGTCAGACTAGATACAAATATATGATTGTGAATTTATCTATTTGACTCAGACCAAACTTGATATCCTAAATGTCATTTGTCTTGTTGCTAGATTTCAAGTTGATCCTAAAGAATCTCATGTTGTATTTCTCAAAAGAATCTTCAAATATTTGAAAGGAATAGTTGATTTTGGTATATGAATAGCTCTTTCACATACTTGGACTGAGATACAAAAAAGCCTTTATCTAACTAAGTAATTTGCAAACCCAAAAATAATTTCATCTATCCAATCATAGACATCTCAAACTCATTTTGGATCTCATCAGCAAAATTTTTGCACAAACTACCATTCCCTTCAAAAATAATATCATCAACAAAAACTTCAATAATTAGAATGTTATCATGATCAATCTTGAAGTGCATATTACTATCAGCAATAACTTTGTTGAATCCTAGCTTCAACAAATACTTATCCAAATTGGCATACCATACTCGTGGGGCTTGCTTCAATCCATGTACAAGGATTTCTTCAATTGGCAAACCATATCTCCTTGACTAGTCAATTGAAATCCATCCAGTTGCTCAATGTACACCTCTTCTCCCAATTCCACATTCAGGAATGTTGACTTGACATCCATCTGATAGACTTTTAAATCCTTGTAAGTAGCATAAGAAACAAAGAATCTTACAACATCAATGCTTTCCACATGGGCAAAAGTCTCTTCAAAATCAATTCCTTCTATTTGTGAATATCCTTTCCAAACAAGTTTGGCTTTGTTTCTAATAAATTCACCTTGCTCAATCAATTTGTTTCAAAAGACTCGTTTGGTTCCAATTACATTTTTGTCCTTAGGTCTAGGAACAATATTCCATGAATTATTATTTTCAATGTGTATCAATTCTTCTTCAATTTCTTTTACCCAATGTTCATCTTTACATGCTTCATTCACATCCTCAATATTTAAAATCAAATAATACTCAACTTGATCTTCAACAACTCTTCTTCTTGTTTGAACACCTTTATTTCCATCTCCTATGATCTGATTTTAAGAATGATTCAACCTTACATACCTGGGAGTTTTAGGATTTTCTTGAACTTTAGCTTCTTGTGCTATTTCTTCAAAAACTATACTTGTTCTTTCTTCCAGAATGATCTGCACTTAGTTATAAGTTTAAGCTTGCTTCCCTTTATCTGAGTTGTCATTCTGATCATCTGAATCATATCCAAAGGATCTCGGTTGTCTTTCCTTTTCTTCATCAACCTTGACATTTGCACTCTCAACTATCTTTCTCAATCTCTTATTGTAGCACCAATAGGCCTTTCTTTTGCTAGAATAACCAAAAAATATTCCTTCATCACATCTAGCATCAAACTTCCCTAGATATTCATCCCTCTTAATATAACATTTACTTCCTAAAATTCTAAAATATTTAATAGTAGGAGCACATGACCAAACCATAGTTCATAAGGAGTCTTATCGGTATCACCTCTGATATGCACCCAGTTAAGAGTGTAAACAATAGTACTCATAGCTTCTCTCCAGTAGACATGTAGAACATTTCCATCCAACATCATGGTTCTAGCAGGTTATTGGATGGTTCTATTCTTCCTCTCCACAACTCCACTATGTTAAGGAGTTTTAGGAGCAAACAATTGTCTCTTTACCCTGTGCTCTTCACAAAATGCATTGAACTCACTAGAAGTGAATTCACCACCTCTGTCAGATCTCAGACACTTTAGCTTTAAACCCGTTTCTATCTCAACCATAGCTTTGAAGAACTTATCTAGAGCTTCAGACTTCTCCCTCAAGAAAGTAACCCACATCATCCTAGAATAGTCATTAATCAACAAAATGAAATATCTATCTCCCTGCAAAATTTTGACTCTAGAGGGACCACATAAATTAGTATGCACAAGATCCAAAAATCCATTTGATCAATGCTTCTTACTGTTGAAAGTAATTTTGGTTTGTTTTCCTAACTTACATTTCTTACATATAGGGTTAGTAGGTTTCATCAACTTAGGAAGATCTCTTACTACCTAAGTAGAACTTATCTTGATAATATTATAAAAATTAACATGACACATCCTTTTATGTCACAAAAAACTTTCATCAATCTGAGCAATCAAACAAAATTTACCAGTAGCGTTTATGTGAAAGATATTACTTTTTGTCTTGGTACTTGATGCAATCTCAATTCTGGAACTACCCAAGATTCTACACTTTCCATTATTGAATTGAAGATCATATCCCTTGTCAACCATCTATCCAACATTTAAAATATTATGTTTTAGACCTTCTACATACAATACATCATCAATATTGTGCTTATCATCAAGAGAAATGGAACCTATACCACAGATTATACCAACTTTATCATCCCCAAACCTTACAACACCACCTTCATACTTTTCCAAACCCACAAAAATATTCTTATCACCTGTAATATGGTGAGAGCATCCTCTGTTAATTACCCATTCATCTTTCTCTTCAACTTGTGTGGCTAGAGCACTTTCCACATTCATGCAACTAGGAGAGTTAGTAGGCTTTGAATCATCTTCCTTGATAGCAATAAACACCCATTCATTATCAATTGAACCACCTTTATCAAATTCATCATTTGTCACACCTTCATCGGCAACATAATAACATCTCTTTTGAAATCTAGGTTTGTTAGGTCTTGTCTTAGGAACTTTTTCCGGACACCTTGAGGCAAAATGACTTATTTTATTGCAAGAAAAACATTTAAGAGGCAATTTTACTTCATACTTACCAACTCCTTTGGGTAATATCTTGGCAATAAGGGCTTTAATCTCCTCAAGGTCTCTCTCTTCTTCTTCAATTTCCTTCATATCCTTCTCATATCTGGATATCGTCCTTGAAGAAATTTCTCTCAGACCATATCTTTGCTTACCCTTTTCAAAAATATTGGCCTTGAATATAGATTTTGTCTTAGGAATAGAGTCACCAAACTCACTCAATTTGAATTTTGAAACCTTACCAATCAAAATGTCCCTAGTCACATTAGTCACAGTCTAGATATCCTCAATAGAAAAAACTTTGTGTTTGTATGATGTAGGTAAGGATCAGAGCACTTTAGCAACAATCTCTGATTCTTCCAATGTTCTACCAGCACATCTAATATTACACACAAGTTCATTCACTTTCTGCATTAAGAAAGTGATATTATCATCTTCTCTCATCTTCAACATCTCATATTTACCCTTAAGGCTCTGCAACTAGGCAATCTTCACATAACTATTACCTTCATACAAGTTTTCCAACTTCTTCTAGATCTCATGAGTAGTCTTCAGTTCCATAACATTTTTCATCTCAGAATCAGTTAGAGAACTCAACAATGGTTCCTTAGCCCTAATATTGTATTCAACTTCCTTTATCTAATCTGGAGTTGAAGGTCTATTTTCAAGAATAGTATACAATTTATCTTTGGTAATTGTCTAGTAAGATTCACCAATGCATCTCAACTGACACTCCATGTGATTCTTCCAAAGAGAGTAGTTAGTGCCATCAAATATCAGAATATCCTTCTTTTATGTTTTCATCCTGAATCACCCTAAGTGGTCAAGCGTCTTCGGAGGAACCTACTCTAATACTAATTGATGAAATAACTCTAAAATAGGGCAGACAATTGAGAGGGGGGGTGAATCAATTGTCTCAAAAAATTACACAACTTAACCTTAATCTCAGATCTGATAATTAAAAATATGAAATCATAAATCATCAACACACATGAAAACACATAGCACCAATATTTTTGACGTGAAAACTCGGTTAAGTGAAAAACCATGGTGGGGATGATCCCACAAAATAGATATGCTCGATTAGAAGTATTGCAATGGGGAACGCACATGCATTCAGGAACACTACCTAGAGCTCACTGCTCAAAATAAAAAAAGGTCTACAATATAGGGAAGGCTCACTACCTTACAAACAATCATGGATTACTTCCGAAAATCATGAACTGAGAAATAGCATCCTTAATGTCTGGTTATAGTTCTTGTTAAGCAGGTGCATAACAACTTCCATTTTCTTCTCCACTCTTCTTCTCTGCTTCCAAAATATTAATACATTATTCGCTCACATACACACACTCATATACTCTTCACATTCCTCACACAAGATTAGTACATTTATTTATACTAAAATCAATCTTGGAAAGATCAACAAGGTCGACTCAACACACATAAAACAATTACAATGATATAATTATTGATCGGATACAAATTATCACATGTGGACCAAAACAATGTTGGCTAAGACATAGAATGGACCCAAATCATTATTTTGAACACAAAAAACCTCCAAGAATTATGCCTCGGACATCTGCAACATGCTACAAGCATTCAGTCAGCCAAGAACATGAAGAACACTAATATACCAAAGAAAAACATCAATTACGAGCTCAAAGATCAATGCGGAGCACCAACATAGAAGGAACACGATATAGAAATATCCACAAGCATCATGAATCACCATAGACACATCCATACCACCACAGATTACTAGAATCACCAACATCTTCATAGCGAACTTCAGGAACACTAACTGCAATGACTATCAACCTTGAAAAATCACTTTTGGACCTCCAAACCATGAACCACTTGAATTGAGGATACACACAAACATCCCAAACATACTTCCAAATCCGCAGAACAATATATTACAATACAGAGCAATGTAGATCAAAATATTGAACACTATCATCACTAAACAACTAAAAAACCAGCCATAACACAGATACCCATAACTCCATCAAATCTTCATGCGGACCTCTGACAATTGAACTCAATTATCTACAGACATCTCTCTAAAAACCATTTTGTAATCACATAAATCTGTCCACTTAATTAAAATGAATATTTAGTATTTATTTGATTATTTAACCATCAATCAATAATTAATTAAATTAATATATTTAATTAATTCATCTTAACCCTCTTCTCCTATTAATTAAATAAATTATTCAATTTATTTGATTTAATTCACTTAACCAAATTCAGACCATTAATTAAATAAATAAATCATATTTATTTAATTAAATTTTCTCTCACATTTAAATAAATTAATATTTATTTAAATTCCCCCAAAATCCCACCTCTCACATTTAAATAAATTAACATTTATTTAAATCACCTTTATCCTCTACCCACTTGCATTTTCCTACAAATGCAAGTTGCACAACTATTTTAAATAAATCATTTATTTAAATCACCTTTATCCTCCACCCACTTGCATTTTTCTACAAATGCAAGTTGCACAACTATTTTAAATAAATTATTTATTTAAAATCCTATTTATCCTCACCCACTTGAAACCTTTAATGGTTTCCCTTAAAGTCTTCAAACTTAATGGCTTCCTTCTAGAGTCTTCTCAAACCTTTAATGGTTTCCCTTAAAGTCTTCAAAACTTAATGGCTTTAAAGTCTTCAAAACTTAATGGCTTTAAAGTCTTCAAACTTGATGGCTTCCTTCTAGAGTCTTCTCAAACCTTTGATGGTTTCCCTTAAAGTCTCCAAGCATTTAATGTTTTATCTTCCTTTTTCTCATTTAAATAAATTAATATTTATTTAAATATTTATCCAAATGCAAATTACACCATTTAATTGAAATAAATGATTTTATTTTAATTGAAAATACCAAAATTCCTCCCACTTGCATTTTCCTACAAAATCCACTTGCACGCTTAAACCCCTTCTAGATTCTTCTAAACCTTTCCTAATTAACCTAATCCATCCCCTAAATATTGTCACATTCCTAAGCAAATTGGAGTCACTTCTCAAAGACTCCAAAGTCTTTGAAAAACAATTAATGATTTGTGTGTTCAACAAATAAACCTCTAGAGTCTTCCAAAACACTTATGGTTCTTACATGACCATTAGTGGTTAATTCCACTTGCACCCATGGTTAAGGACTTTGACCCCTAACTTAACCCTCATGTAACCCATGTGTCTCTTCAAAGCATTTATTTCTTTGACTAGGGTAACCATCATGTCCCCTCAAGCATTTAATGCTCCTTATCTCTCCTCTTAAGCCTCTTCATGGTGACACTTGTCAACATGGGATTGGGTTGAAAGTCTCACATGGATTGAATATCTTTCAATCCTAACCCTTGTTAAGATTACTCAATCTTAACCCTTCATTTCCCCATTTCTTCTATAAATAGAACCCTTCTCCTCAAGCAAAAGAGAAGCATTAGAGTATTGTTGTTATACTGGTATTAACATAGAGCTTTTTCATAGCATCACTATCTACACTTGCATAGCATTTTCTTATCATATTCAACCATCTTGAATCTCCATATGGCATCCATGGCTAGTGCTAAAAGCTGAGAGCTACACTCATTTGGGACTTGGAGAGGGGAGAAACAAGGGAGAAGCATCGAAAGGCATCATGGAAGCATCTTAGGGAGGCTCTTCTCCTTTCTTTTATTTTGTTAAACTTCTTTCATGCTTTTTGAAATCTCTTTTGATATGTTTGGAATGGTTTTTAGTTCTTTGTTTTGTTTTTATGGTTGAAACTAACTTATTAACATTGAACTTTGTTGCTGCCTTGTCTGCATTTCCATGACATCACATTTAATTCACAAACTCTGATCTTCACCATACTGAACAATCTAACTCACTGAACTTCATGGCATCACTGTCATAGACAAAGAAATATGTTGACATCAATGACAACAAATCTCTCAAATATCTCTTAAGCACATATTTGCAGCATTATTTCAACAATCTCACAAAACTTCCAACAGTTTTTGTGTTGCATTTAATTTTTGTTTTGGACTGATTCACCTCCCGCTCTTAGTCCTACCTCAGGTTCAACACCATAGACTTGATGCTAGCTGTATATTTCAATTTGAAGCCAATGTGAAGAGAATAAAATATGGTAAAATCACAAAAGGATAGAACACCAAAGTGAGGCCCAAGTGAGGATGAAAATTATATAGGGATACAATTTACAATGTTGCACTAATATATCCAAGTCGATTATTGGTTTCACGAGTTTAAGGTATGGGAGCTCACATCGCAATAATGAAAATTTTAATCCCGAAGATAAAAGTCAAGATTTCTCTTTAATATTATTCCTCCAATTTAATATAATTCTCTCTCTTATGCATGTCAAATTAAAGATCCATCCCTTAATGGTAGACATTAAAATAAAATTATTGAATCTTTCTAAATATCAATTTAATTTCTCTCTGCTAAAAGAAAAAAGTTCTACTATGAAAAAATGTTAATAAATAAAAGTTTGTGAATATGGGGGGTTAGAGGTTATGAGTGGAACTGACTTCTTACATTTATTTGATGAATAATGTGATTATTTGGGAGATATTTGAGAAAGGTGGCCTGAATTTTTTATTCAAAGCTATGAAAGGTTGTATGATAATCTATTGGGCCAATTTTCCAGTAACTAGAAGCTGAGGGTTGTTCATGTTAGTAGTGTGAAGATGGTGGTCACAAAAGAGCTCATTGTATAGGTCATAGGGATAATTTGTAAGGGTAAAATATTCTCTAGACTTAGAAATAATGCATACTAGGACCATATTGACTCCTTTCTTGAGGAGGGTGAATAGCTTATTCAAGATAAAAATGGTTGTATTTGCAACGACCTCTCAACTCTGTAGGGTATGGTAAGCTACCACCTTATCAAATATTTTACCATGGAAGGTCATTTTGCAACCATGTATGGATACTATTTCGCTTTGCTCAATCATTTGCATAATAATAATTTGATTATTTTCTCATTTTTCTATTCTCATCTATGGAAAAATATATAAAAAATGTATACCTTCCCATTCATAAAGGTTGAATGTTGGCTCTTTATAACTTTGACCTAAGTGTCTTCCTAGATGTTAATCTATAAGCCCTTATTCTGGAAGATGTGTCCCAGGTTAATCCTAACCCTTCCCTAAAGGAAAATAGAAAAAAATGTATTTCTTTCTATGAATATATACTTTGTTATTGTATTGCTAAAAAGCCTAAGTCTGGTTTCTCTTCCTCTTCCCTTGCTCCTAGCAAGGAAAAATTTGTTAAATGTATTGTGTTTAACCACTATTCTATTGATGAATCAAGCACTAAGAATATACCCCTCTCTCCAAAACAAAGGAGAGAAAGTCTACACTTAAAAAATGAAGAAAGTTTCTTAGGATGTGAAGAAAAATTTTTCCAATATGAAAAAAATGAAATTAAATGGAACCCCACCCACCTAATCTGGTTGATATATTTGACAATGAGACTATGAAGGATTGAATTGTTGTCTCCTTTTGATAAATGAGGTCTACAAGGTTAGAAAAAATTTATGCAGTCAACAAAACCTCCAACCTCTATCTCTCCCAACATTAGTTAGGATGAGGACTCAAAGGGCTCTTCCCCTTGAGCAAGGAGGATGAAGATTATCTGGTGGAGGCTATGGATTTTATCCTAGAGTAATCTATCTCTCTTTCCACCTACTATTGTCTGTGTTGATTTTAGGGAGGCTATGGAGGGTTGAATAATATCAAAGGCTATGAGGAAGATGCAAGTGAAGAGTATGCGAATGAAGATAGCAATAAAAATTATGATGTTAAGGATGATAAATTACACAATGTGATGACACAACTTGAAGACCTTTATGCTAGAGTTGAAGGTATTGAAGGGTCCCAAATATTTTTTAATGTTCTTCTTGCAATGAAAAATGGGTTGGCTTACAAGAGAATTTGGATTCCTTCTAATAGACCATGAGTAAAATTGTCATGGTTACCAGTACCCCTATGAGGAAAATGGTAATTGGCTATTGTGATTGTAGGCAGCAATATGGGAAAAAAAAGGAAAAAAAAAAAGATAAAGAAGGGGATGACTAAGGTTTCTAAGAAGACCAAGAAGAAAGGGTTTTCTATTAGAGGTTGGGAATTGAAAGATATACTAGATCAAATCATCGATGATTGGAAGGCCCTTTACTAGGGTTACTTGTTATGTTCTTGGATCTATTGATCTTGTGTTTGAAGTTATTTTGGTTTCTTATGTTTTTTTAATTGATATATGATGCTAATATTTGGACAACATTAGTTGTCTCTTTGGTGCTTCCTAACTACTTTAAGTACTAGTTATTTTTTTGTGACTAGCTATTGTTAGTTTATTATTTTTATTATAGCTATTTTCAACCTTTCTTTGTAATGGGTTGGGTACCCTTCCTCTTATTAATACAGAAAACATAAGAATATTTGTATTCAACAACTCGTCCCTACTAGTCTTTATAATCTTCTTTCCATCCACAGTCATAGGAATTTTTGCAAATATTAACAATGATCAAGCTCTCACAACCTCTATTATTCCCCCCCTAAAATGATCTGTTGGCAACTCCTCCCATATATTTTTCAATCTACCCTTGCCTAAAACTCTCTCTAGACCTACAATTTTAGCTAATCCAAATGGGATAGTGTCAACCCAAAAATCTAAAATTCCAAGGTTGGTGCTCAATTCTAAATCTTATCTTAGAAGACCCTACACAACAATCTCCACATCGACAATTACCTTACGTTCTTTCACCCTCCCCCATCTTTCCCAATTTTTCTCTAAACCCAAGTTTATTAAACTTGTTTTTTTATGTTTTCATTATTATAGAAAACTTTGGCTTGCTCTCTCCTCCATTCTACTCATCCTCTTCCAATTAAAATTGCCTTGAAAATTTACTCTTCTATGAGCCTCCAAATAGTTTAATATTACCTCCCAAACATATAGATAGATAACCTTCAAACACATTTGAAAATTCAAATGTTTAGTTATGTTCTCAAACACCCTGTATCCTACCTCAATTAAGATTTTGATGGTTTTTTCTATTTTTTATCTTTACATGGTCAAGATTGCACTCCTTTTTACAATTCCTAGAATGGAACCTATCCTAGTCTGTCAGATACTATCAATAATCTCTTAACATGACTGTAGATTGTTGAGGGTTTTCATCCTAAAAACAAACCCTCTTGAAAAGACCAGTTGTCTCTCCACATACCATAATTTCTCTCCTTTGGTTGTTCGGGATTCTTACCATGTATTCAACTATTTTTTCGAAGTCTTTCTAATTTGTTCCAAAGTTTCTATTGATGGACTAACTACCCTAATCTTTTTTTACAATGACTACAACTAGTATGGCTCACTTAATCTCACATCTTACGAGACCCTAACCCAAGTGCTTCATGAGTAGCATGACCATGACATATTATGAATTAATTGAACACTTTCTCTTTAGCCAATGTAAATTTTGACAATGCAAGTGAAACTATGGATTCAATTCCTCTTGCTAATAATGATACAAATTTCTTCTCACAAGGAGATTTCTCTAAGATCCAACGGAGCTACACATGACAATTTCTTCGAGTCATGACTTACATTCAACATCAATGGTTGACTGACTAGTTCTGCAATGCAAGAGGTTAATACTCATAATCCAGTTCATGTTAGTGACTATTTAGTTAGTTCACCCCTTTAATTATGTATTTAGGTCTTCTTTGTAGTGGGTGAACGTTAGGAATGGTTTTGCTTCTCATTTGTTGTAACTCTTTGAGACACTTTATAAATGTTCTACTTCAGCTATGCTATAGCTATTTGAGAACTAGGTTGGACATTTTTCACTTGATATGTGACCAACAGCTGGTTGTTTTTTTGTCTCTTATTCTACTTATACTTCGAGGATCACTTTGACCAAGATGTCTTGCTGCCCTTGTATAGACTATTCATATTGTTTTGATATGTGGTACTTTTTGGTACTAGCTTGTTAGTAAGAGGATTGCAACTATGATTGTATTTTATTCTCCAATTGCTCGTTATTTCTATTGTACTTTACTCCATAAATTATATTCCTGAACTCTTCTTTCTCCAATTAAAAAATACACTTTCCTCCTGTACACACTAACTTTGTATTTCTAAGTTATAAAGGTCTTAAATACTATCATCTACTGTAATATTAGCCTCCAAATGATGTTACTCCTAAGGTAAGTCGATCTGGGAGAAAGGAAAGAATCTATAGGGAGGAGCGCAAAGATTCTATAGGGAGAAACGTAGAGTTCTTTTAATCTGTGGTTCTGGGTAGGCGTGTAATATCTAAAACCAGACGTGTATCTTGAAAACAGTGAGTTGCTTTTGCACACGAACTTATACCCATTTGCATTATTAACTTTCTGTACTAGTTGTCAAATCATGAACGTAAATTATGCTATTCAACTTTGCACGGAGAGTATATTAGGTAAAAATAACGACTAATACCTCATACGCTGGTCAAAGACTTTTTTTGGCATTTCATTCTAGTGTGTGGCGTCACATTCTGTAGTACCTCTAGTTTGGCGCTTTTCTCTCCATGTTTTGACACCGAACTTTGAGCTGACCTGTGTAGAGTATCTTTAAATTCAACCTACAAGATTATCTACTCCTTCAACTAGCAATCTGGCGTCACAATCTGGTGTCTAAATTTGCTAAGGCGACTCCTTTCTGCTTTTGGTGGCTTGCCTATTAGTTATGACCTGCACTTTGGTTCCTTGGCGTTGATATTCATCGCTAAAATTATTATCAGCCTGTAAGTGCCTGTTGGCTTCATTGTTGTCAGCATCTCTTGTCACCACATAGCTATCCTTTCTCACCATTCATTCTCGCAAATTGCAGATTAGCACGAGCGGCGTAGGTGGAAGACATTTTGGTGAGAATTTGACTTGCATTCCACATCGATCTTTTAAGTTCCGCCTATTTGGTTTTGGTTTAAGCATCAACTTTTGCCTAAATCAGTGCATCCGTGTCCTAAATTTAGCCCTGGAAATTATCTTTGCGCATGAGTGGTCAGTCGAGTTTGGAGCTTTGCATTTGGGTGGCAATATGATTTTGAATTTCCATTAGAGATTTGGGTCGGAATTGCTAAAGTCGAATTTGAGCTTGGGTGGCAATATGCTTTTCAAATATCAAATTCGCTTTGTATGATTTTCAAAATCAAAATTGCTTTGTATGGCGAGTCTTGCTTTGGATGAGATTTTTATTTGAATTTGAAGTTCAAATTTTCTTTGTGAAGGGCAAATGTATGAAAGGCTGTTCAACTCCACCTTCTCTCTCCTGTTCTCATGTCCCTCAAATTTGTAAACAGAATTTTAATGTAATATTTGCAAAAGGGCATTGTAAAATTTTGTGATGCATATTTTAGCCATATAAACAAATATTATAATTTTTAAATGGTAGCTCAAAATCGAGTTCCATCTTTTTGGAAAGTGATCAATTTTTCATGCCTGAACCAATGGAGATGATTTTGCATTATGTTTATATAGTGCTCTTTTTCTCTTCAATTGAACTTGCCTATGCATTGCATTCATAAAGTCTCAATTGTAGGGGGGTCTCATTACTGAATCAAAGGGGTGTAACATGTGTTATGTTATGTATGACTCCACATCCTTCTTCATTTATTTAGTTTGAGACACTAATTATTGAGGTAATATGGATATTGCTCATGTAATCATGAAATGAGATAAAGTTCCACTTTTGGAGGGGTTCATCATGTCAAAACTACAATTTCATTCTTCTATTGCCATGCTTGATTTCAAGAACTATTTGTCTTGGAAACAAGGGATATTTAATTACTACCATGTCTCCTTGGACTCATTCTTGAGCCACATGAAAAAATATCAAAGGATAAGTGGTTTAAAGAAATGACAAGGTTTGTGGATTAACAAACATAACAGTTTATGAGGGATATATTCATCACATAGTAAATGAGTGCCCTTTCACTATTTAGACCATCGTCTAGCTGCTGTTTAAAGATCTTGATCACGATGTTCCCTTTAATGAGACACCTACTACCCCAGCTTAGGCAGACACATCCTCAAGGAATGATCAGTTGACATACAATGTTCCTCCATGTATTGTTGTTTCCTCAATTAATGACACTTCATCTCCTCCAATTGAGCACACTTCATCACTTCCAACTCAGGACACTTCATATATTATTTCTACTTTTGAGTTCAATGATATTTCGTTAAAAGATTCTAGTGCTTTAGTGCAACATGATTTTTATCATCTTCAAAAGATAGCTCATTGGGAAACATTTATCTGAGGCATTGCATCTTTTATATGTGGAGTCCAACATTGCCAACTAGAAGGACACCATTGAGGACACTCATATCCTTTTCATGACAACTCACATGGAGTTGATTCATCTTCTTCCAGTGTTATGGATGCATTGTTAGGCACTCATGTTCCATATCTATATCATATATTGTCACCATTTGACATTAGTATGGAGAAATTTAAGTAGTATTTGAAGAACTCATTTTTGTCTTTGGACTATGATCTACATTGTTTTTCATCAAATTCTAGATTGCCATCTTCATCATTGTGGCCTAAAACACTTGTTTTGACATGGAGACACTTGGGTAGGGTTTAGAGGCTTGCTTCATCTTGAGTTTTCTTTCCACATATTTCTTTTAGGAACAAGAAGATAACTTGCATTCTTTTGTAGTGCTATTTCTTCCTAAGGGATAAATGTTGTTTGACAAGCTTTGATCATCTTTAGCATTTATTATCAGGAATCTACCATCACTACAAAACATTCTTTATATTGGGTGGTTTCATGGTCTCTCTCATTATATTCTCTCATGAGAAGGATTTTTTCCTCATATGGGGTTTTGTACTCATATATATTAGAAATCATATTCTTTTCTTTCTTAGGGATGACTTTTTTCCCACAGGGCTTACCCCTCTTATTTATGACATGCATTGTACTTAAGAATTGTACTTGGGTACCTTATTAGGCTTTGGTTCTAGGAACCAATTTTCACCTCACATAAGCTAGGCTTATGGGGGGTGTTGGTTTATTGATATTTCTTAGGTGCTTAGGTGGATATTTAGGTCTCATCTTGCTTATGTGGCAAGGTAGGTAGGGTGACAGGTATGATACATTTCCTATATAGATAACTATCCTACACTTTTTAATCATTTCACTTAATACATCAATCTTCTCTTTTGCTTTGAATTTCTCTCTCACTTATTTTTTCCACTTGCCTAGTATTCTTGATGATTCTAAAAAAAATTAACACAAGAAAATTTTACAAATAAAAAATCCCTAACCCAAATTTCCATGAAAAGTTTGTATTTAAAATTTGCAGAGGCCGAAGTCCCTTTTCAAATATTTACAAATTCTTCTATAAATATTTCATAGTGAAAGAGAAAATATTAAGTGATAGCCCTCACTAAAGAATATAAAACTAGTACGAATGCCAAAAAATAAAGTTCCTTTCTCTTTCTCTCCTATACCTTGCATAGCTTTACAATGAGCCAGATTCTTGATTTTTAACTATTTCTTGAAAAGGAGAAATAAATAAAATAAAATAAACTAAGAATCTTTTGATTTGTTTTTTTATGAGAATAAAGTTCACTTTATGATTGCTACAAAAATTTTAAAATTCACTTTCAACAAAAAAAAGTATATAAATGAAAAAAATCAAGCTTGAGTTTAATTGTTGACCATATCATCTACTAAAAATTTCGTTTGAGAAAGAACTATCTTAGCTTTAGAATTTTAAAATTGATTGCTATGGATGTTATAGCTTTCCCATTTGGAATGGTCACGATACAACATAAATTTCCTATATAGACACTATTTCACTAACTTCTTCCATCTTCAACTTACAAAAATTAATTTATTTTTAAAAATAATATAAATATATGAAAAAATTACATATTTTTCCATAATATTCCCATCCATAATATTCTTCTTAAATAGTTCATTTGAAATTAAGCCCTTAAATTTATTTTTTACTACGTCAACTTTAGCTAAGTTGACTTAATTTTCATCGAGGATATTAGTATCTATAAAAAATTAGTTAGCTCTAACATCCATCAATATTGAATTTCTTGTATTCAACCTAGGAAGATTTCTTGATTTTCCATTCGACTGCTTTCACTCATTTGACTGTTTACCAAAAGTTCTTGTATCTTTATCTCCTAATACTCTATGATGTAGGGTGATAATATCTAAAATATCTTCTTGGAATTGGGCCCTTCATAGTCCTTTAAAAATTTAATATTTTCCTTCTAAATTAGACAATGTTTAGCAATATTAGTAAAGAAAATGTTTCTTGTCTGTGAAATCATCCCAATCCTTTAGTACACTCATCTCAACATATTCATCTCTTTTGGAAATCTGAGCCTAATCCCAAGAGATGGAAAACATAGCCTTGTAATGAATTTTCCTTATGTTATTCTTAGTTTTTAGGATTTCTGGTTATTATTTCTCACACAAGCTTGCACAACATCTGGAAACCCGCCAGCATGAGCTAGTTTTCTTATGAAAGTTGTTTTCAATACAGGAACTTTTGGATTAAGATTCATAATAATATTCCAGATCTATGTGCCCTAAGATTCATAATAATATTCTAGATCTATGTGCCCTAAGATTCATAATAATATTCCAGATCTATGTGCCGTAGGTCACTATCTTTAACTTTGGCTAGCGGATTTTTGATAGTGATGGAATGATTATGCATTGATAGTTGTATTCATCTTGTGTGGCTTGGATAGAAACTAATATAAACAAGCTATAATTTCAAAGGACTTTTTTTTTTTGTGTAGTTAAGGAAATTATATTATTTTGAGATAGCAATGATGTATAGAATTCGTATAGTTTCAAATTAAGAATATTGTTTATCAGCATTAAATTGATATTCTAAGTAACGATTCATAATTTTGATGTAGAGTGAGACTATTTTTTTGTTTAGATGGTGAAATGACAACATGGTATATATGCAAATGTTTATGGTGGCAACAATTATTAGCTCCAAGATTCAATAGTTGAATGATAAAATAAGTCCAAACGTTTTCATAAAAAAGAAAAGGTCATCATATTTAAAGTTAAGGGATACTTGAAACTTCTACATTAGTAAAAATTAATCTAGAGACTTTTTTCTTGGCAATCTAGAAAATCTAAAAGTTTCTAAACTTCCCTTTTGACAAACTTTTCAATCTTCAACCTTTGAATCCATCAAGGGTCTTTAGGATTTTCAATAAAGTTTAAAACTATTGAAATTCATTTTTGACAATATCTTTTTTGATAGTTTGACATTTGTACAAACTTTCAAATCTAAGAAATTTATTTCAGCACAATGAACTATAAAAGTTTATGAAACTAAGATAAGAAATTTTTAAATAAAGGATGTTCTTTCTGATTAAGTAAATGGATTATAAAGTTTAATTAGCAATGAGCCTCTTTGAAGAAGCAATAATTTTTTTCAATATTTTGTGAGATTTGAGAACCTGTGAAGGGAGAGTGTAGGATTATGATGGATCAAACTATCAAACTATACCTCTAAGTGACAATGAAAAATATAGAAAGAAAAAGAGTTAATATACATGAAATAAAAATTTGAATATCTTACTAAAACAATTTGAAAAATATGTCGGAATAGAATTTATGGTGAATTAAACATAGTTTTTAGACTTCAATTTTTTTTGTAAAAAATAATAATTTATTTGATGAAAATTTGAACTTTCAATGAAATACTGCTATAATTCTTGAAAAAACAAAAGTGGGTGCCATTCCTACCAATCTAAATATAGGCAAAAAAAAATTAAATATTTAAATACAAATAAAGGACACATGCCTAAATGGGACACACATTTAAAAAAAAAAATTGTAACTACATAATTGGTTATAAATGATTTACTAGAAAATTTTAAAAATATTAAAAAATACTTTTCTAGCCAACCTAACTTGATAAAAAAATACGAAGTTCAATTTTTTAATTCATATCTAATGAAGCATAGGGTGTGACACTTATTTAGGATTTGAAAAAGGTGAAATGGTTTGAAGGTCGTGGATGTTTTTCTTTCAGCTCATGAATGAGGACTTCCACTTTAATGAATGTAAACAATCAATGATAATTATCTATTACATAAAAAATGAAACATATCTTATATTGTTCAAATCCTAATAATTTCTTAAATAGACCTTTATCATTTCATCAAATTCATATAAAATTATCTTTAACATGAAGGGTTCGAAGTCCTAAAAAGAGGATTTAATCTCTAAATGCATTGAATTATTTGAACTCTTAAGCTTGGCACTCCAAAAACTAATTCCAAATCTTTCTCAAGGAAAAAACTAAGGGAAATACATTATAAAAAAAAGGACATGTGATTGTAAAGGGTATCCATTTTCAAGAAATAGATATAAATTTCCTAAATGTCTTTTATTCATTTTAAATTTAAATTGAAAATGGATATTCATTATTGCAAAATAAATATGTGACACCTGAAAGCCTAACAATCACTCTTCATTAAAAATGGGTATAAATTTTATGTTTCTAGTCACAATTTTGGTTTTTTATAGGTATTAATAGGTGATTTATTGAACATAGGTTTTTGATTGAACATCAGTTTTTCTGTTTTACACGTGGAAAAAAGTAAATTATTAAAAAAAAATCTAAAAAATGACATTAGGTATTGAGATTCGTATTCCAACAAAAAAAAAAAGAATTTTGATACATATGAAACAAGTTGTGCTCAATGATATACACCTATGTCTAAATTATAATTGGTTTGACTTCAAAACTTAATTAAAAATAAAAGCATCAAGATGTTATGAAAAAATGAAAGCGTGAGATATTGGTGTTACAAATCTATATTTTTAAAAATTAATAATTTGATCATATATATAAAAAATATATGCATGATAGTTGCATAAATATTACTTTTTTAAAATGTTGTTTACTATTAAAAAAGTTATTAAATGTTGCATAAAAAATTACAATGGAATTGTAATATTTTTTGTAAATATTTAGAATCTACACACAAAATCTCACTAATCACTAGTTCACATCATCTTCAAATTCTTAATGGTTTAGCTACTATAAGTGTCAAAAAGTGAAGATTTAGTTCAAAACCATGATTTCAATGTTCTATTTTGGTAAAAAATTGGGAACCATTAATGTGGGATGACCAAGTCACAAGCATTTTTGCAAAAATTGGCAATATTCAAGCTCTAACACAACCTTCATTATTTCCCCCTCAAAATAATTGATAGGAAACTGCTCCCATATTTTTCATCTCCCCTTGTTTAAACTCTCTCTAGAACTACAATTTTAGTTGATTCAAATGGAATATAATAAAAGAACAAATCTAGAATTCCAAGACTAATTGTCAACCCTAATTGTTATCTTAGAAGACCTTCCACAAAATAATCCCCATCGACAATAACCTCACCTTCTTTCACCCTCCCCATTTTGCTCTAAACACAATTCTATTAAACATGTTTTTTGGGTTTGTGACCATTTTAGAAATCTTTGGCTTTCTCTCACTTCCATTCTACTTATTGTCTTCCATTGAAGTGGTCTTGGAAATCTACTGTCTAGGAGCCTCCAAATACCTTAAAATTATCTCAAAAGCCTATAGATAGGCAATCCTAAATTGCATTTGGAAACTTAAATGTCTATCTATGCTCTCCAATACCCTATATCTTACCTAATTCAATATTTTGATAGTTTTTAGAATTTGTATCTTCACATGGTCAATACTGCACTTATTTTTACCATTCCTAGAATGGAGTGAATACTAATCTATGAGACACTACCCTTAATCTTTTAACACAACTATAGAGTGTTGAGGGGTCAAACATCCTGACAACAAACCCTCCTAAAAGCCCAATTTTCTCTACACCTGCCATGGTTCCTCTCCTTTGGTTGTTCAAGACTCTTACCATGTATTTATCTTGTTACAAGTCTTTCTTATTTGTTGCAAAATTTTTCTTTTATGGATTCACTACCTTGATCCTTTTTTACATTGTCTGCAACCATTATGGCTCACATAACGCTCACATATTATAAAACCCTAACTCAAGTGCTCCATGAGTGTCCATGGCCCCAACCAACATATGTGAAATAATTGAAGACTTTCACTTTAGCCAATGAATTTTTTTTACAATGAAAGGCAAACTAGGGATCTAATTCCTCTTGCTAATGATGTTCCAAATTTCTTCTCACAAGGAGATTACTCTAAGACCCAACGAAGCTTCACATGACAAGAGTCTTTAAGTCACGAATTGTCCAACAGTAGTGATTAGCTTACCAGTTTCACCCCAACACAAGTAGTTAATGCTCATAATTATGTTGATGATATTGATTATGTAGTTAGTTCACCCTTTTAATTATGTTTCTAGGTCGTCTCTATCGTGGGTAATCTTTTTGAATGTTCATATGTTGTAACTCTTTGAGACACTTTTTGAATGTTCTGCTTCAACTATGTTATAACTATTTAAGAGCTAGGTTGGACATTTTAAGCTTGATACGTGATCAACAGCTGATTGTTTTTGTCTTCTATTCTACTTATGCTTTGCCGATTTCTCTTATCAAGATGTCTTGTTGCCTTTATATAAATCATTACATTTTTTCTTAGGCTAACTTACTAATATTACATTTTTTCTTATGCTAACTTGCTAATAAAAGAATTGTAAAAGAATTGCAGCTGTGCTTGTATTTTACTCTCCAATTATTCTTTCTTTCTATTGTACTTTTCTCCATAAGTTGTATTCCTTAACTCTTTCTCCAATTAAAAAGTACACTTCCCTTCTCTACACTTACTTTGTACTTCTAAGTTATAAGGGTCTTAAAATATTATTAGCTATTGTAGCATAGTAGCCTCCCAACTATGTTCCTCCCTAGGTAAGTCGATCTGGGAGAGAGGAAACAATGTATTGGGAGGAGGTCAAAGATTCTATAGGGAGGAGCGCAGATATTTTAAATCTGTGGTTCTGGGTGGGCGCATCTCATCTAAAACCAGACGTATATCTTGAAATCAGTGAGTTGCTTTTGCACACGAACTTATACCCATTTGCATTACTGACTCTGTACTGGCTGTCAAATCATGAACGTAAATTATGCTATTCAACTATGCACGGAGGGTATATTAGCTTCATTGGTCTTCAAAATGGTCCAAAGTTAATTCCAACTTCTACCAAATAATATTCGAAATTTGACTACATACTGGCATCGTGATTATTTCATTGTCCACGCTCGCCTTTCAACGAGCCAAAGAACGAACATATGGACGCAGAATGGATGGTCTGCATGAATTTACTCATGAGATTTGATGGGCGATGGGCTACATTATTCGACAGTCGGCGTGCATTTGACTATTATTTTCATTCCTTTCTTCTCATGTACGCTGGTCAGCAATATAATATGTGTTGATTACGGAAAGAAGATGGGATGGTTTTAGTTAAGGAATCAATGGGGCCAAGCAGTTGTACACAAATGTGGGTCCTGCGTCCCACGACGAGACGCTTGTCTAAGAAGTCAACACAGACGCCACGTAGTCTTCGAAGGTGCCGGTGGGCTTTTGTCGTGATCGTGTTCGCCGAACAATATGGGAATACCACGAGAAGATATCGTTGGAAAAGCCGTGTGCATTTTTTTGTCCAAACAACACAAGTTTGTTGCGTATTTGTAGAAGAAATCATCGTCCTTATATTCTTAGGATGGAAACAAGAGATATTGTCGTGGGAAGGGCAAAAAGACACGAGAAAATTGCATCCATTATCAATAAGTACATGCTTATCCAGCACTATAATCGAAATGACTTGGATAAGGTCCAAGCCTCGCACTCGGTTTCGTCTATAATTGTCTTGGAACTATGTCCGAACATTCTTTGGTCTAAAATTCTCTGCAAAATTCCAACGCTCGTCGTTACCTGTCACAAGAATAGCTGCGTAGTTAATTAGGGAAAACTGAAAATGAAGAGAGTTCCACCAAGATAATTCCGTTCTTATCTGTCCATAGACCACAGTCCAACATCGCCAAGACCGATGGCTGACTAAGAGATACACGACAGACCATGTTCATTTACTTTTGTCTCTCTCACTCACTTTCCTATAAATTCCTCTCTACACTCACTCATAAACGTACTCGAGTTTGCTTCAATAATAGAAGTTATTGACTGCCATTTTTTAATTCGGTGGCATCTAAATAACTTCTTAGTTCGTTTTTCCAACAGGAAGCAATCCAATTTGCTCGTCTTGCAGGTATTCAGAGGTGGAGGTTTTCGAGGTGCCTTAGTCTTAGCGAGGAAAACGTGTTGAGATTGAAATTAGAAGCATGTGTATTTGTGAAAAGCAAGGAGATAATCTTCAAGTTTGCAGACATAATGTGGAGAATCAGCTTCAATTTAAGTTTGATATCGATGATCGATGTCTCATACCCCACCCTGAGGCTGATCCTGATTACGACCAGTTGAATTTCTGGCCAGCACGTCGTGAGGTCCGTATTGAATTTCTTAGTCTTTACCCAATTTAATACATAGATTTATTGTTGAATTTAGTTTTTAGTTGACACGGTATAGTTCGTACAGGTTGTAGGAGAGCTAGTGATGCTTGCAAGAATCTCGGGGCCAGTAGTAGTAATGGGACTGCTTCTCTACTTGAGAGGCATGATATCCATGCAATTCTTGGGCTACCTTGGAGAGCTGGAGCTGGCCGGTGGATCTCTTTCAATCGGCTTTGCAAATATAACCGGCTATTCAGTCATTTCCGGCCTTGCTATGGGAATGGAACCTGTGTGCAGCCAGGCTTTTGGAGCGAAACGTTGGAGTCTTCTCGGTTACTCTCTTCAGAGAACGATTCTCATCCTTCTCTGCGCCTCTGTGCCCATCGGTTTGCTGTGGGTTAACATCGAATCAATTCTGCTGCGGTGTGGGCAGGACGAGAGCATCACCAGAATGGCAGGCACATATGTTCTTTACTCTTTGCCCGATCTCATCTCTCAGTCTTTTCTTCATCCGCTCAGGATTTTTCTCCGAACACAGAGCTCAACCCTTCCGCTCACAGTTTCAGCAGGCGTGGCTCTTCTCCTTCACATTCCCATCAATTTTCTTCTAGTCGTGTATTTCAAACTATCCATCCGGGGCGTTGCCCTGGCTGCCGTGTTGACCAATTTTAACATTGTTATATTCTTAGCATGTTACATATGGCTGTCGGGACATTACAAGGATT
The DNA here is from genome assembly GCF_030272615.1 of Cryptomeria japonica. Taxonomy (NCBI): domain Eukaryota; kingdom Viridiplantae; phylum Streptophyta; class Pinopsida; order Cupressales; family Cupressaceae; genus Cryptomeria; species Cryptomeria japonica. The sequence continues at coordinate 739,751,020 of NC_081407.1, forward strand.
CGCTGCCCAGCCTGTCGACAGAATGCCTGAAAGGGTGGGCATCGTTTCTGAGATTGGCAATCCCCAGCTGTGCATCAGTCTGCTTAGAGTGGTGGTGGTACGAATTCATGATTCTTCTGTGCGGACTATTGTTAAATCCCAAAGCAACTGTTGCCTCGATGGGAATTCTCATCCAGACCACAGCGCTGCTTTACATATTTCCATCGTCGCTGGGCGTGGGAGTTTCGACGAGAGTAGGAAACGAGCTCGGTGCAAACAGACCGGCCAAGGCCCGGACGGCCACGATAGTGGCAATTGGAAGCGCGGCTGTATTGAGTTTCATAGCAATGAGTTTTACTGTAACAGTACGTCACGTCTGGGGTAGAATGTTTACCCAAGATGAGCAGATTCTGTCGCTGGTGTCGTCGGCATTGCCGATAGTGGGCCTCTGCGAACTGGCGAATTGGCCGCAAACGACGGGATGCGGGGTCCTCCGAGGCAGCGCGCGCCCCACCATGGGCGCAAATATAAATTTGGGTTCTTTCTATTTGTTCGGCACGCCCGTTGCTTTGATTTTGAGTTTTCTGTACAAATTTGAATTTGTGGGTCTATGGTTTGGCATGCTCGCGGCGCAAGGCTCGTGCCTTATCCTCATGTTGTTTGTGCTACTGCGGACGGACTGGACTGTGCAGGCGGCGAGAGCAAAAGAGCTCACCGCCGGCAGCGCTGAATCCCCTCTGGAGAAGGCCCGGATACAAATTATATGCAGCCAAGGAACGGAACACTGTTTTTACAAAAGATTATATAACCCATATGAACATACAGACACACATCCTGTCATAACGGTAGTTGTCGCGTAATTTGCGCCCAATTCCCTTACTGTAATGGAGGCAATTGCTTCGAGATTTAGGCTTGCTGGCTGGCTGCAGTCGGTATTTATAGATACTGTAACAGTTTGGAAAAAAACATGTACTAATTAACTGGAATACACTAGAATAGAAGGGAGGTTTATTGCCTCCAAACTAGTTCCTATAATCATGTTCAGGTCCTAGAAGTTCTGAGTAAAATGGATTTCCCCCTGTAATGACATTCGAAATAGCACGTCTTGCAATCTACTCAAGGTCGGCGGGCTCTGTTAAGGTCTGCTGGCTGAGGTTTAAGATCGTTCTGGCTATGGGTCTATAGAATGCACCGATCATATAGTGTTATTTATAAGTTAGACTTCATGAGAAGACAGGGTTTTCAATCTGTTCAATTATTTTTTTGTTACTTTTCTCAATAACAATATATTTAACAAGTAGAATTCTCTGTAAATTGTAGATTCTACTGTTAATAATAGACATGATCTTGATTAAGAGCATTTCTGGTAAAAAATTATGTAAAGAGTTTTTCATTAAATTTTCAAGTTACTGTTTATCTAATTAATTGAATGTTAAAATTATATTTTGTTAGATGTTTGAATGTTAAAGAACTTACTATTAATTTTAATTCATAAATGTTGAAGTATATATTTATAGCACATTGTTTTCCATGAGGTGAAAAGCACATACTTTAATACATTTTCTTTCTATTTTACATTGTTTTGCCCATAAGTTACTGATATTGAGGGAATCCTTCTAGATACCTTAACACATTTTTCCAGTTTACATTGTTTTGACAAAAGTTAATGATATTTGAGGGAATATTTCTAGAATTGTCTAATGGAGACACATTTTTATATTCATGGGAGATTTTTAAAACTCTTCCATATACCTGTCTAGGATGTGTAAATAAAAGGGGTATTTGCAAGTTGTTTACATCAATCAATCATCAAGTAACATATGTTATCCATAAATTGCTAATATGAAATATTTAGGATTTATCTATCACTAGGACAACCCATCACATCTATTCTGTCAAAAGATCAATCATTAATTAGCCTTCCACATTACCTCTTGCATCAACATATGGCAAAACCTTACCACTTGAATTGGACCATTTCAACTTTCAGTCCATTGCTTTCCAACTATAACAATTCCTAAGTATCAATCATCCAAGGCCATCATAGCTACATTAGCAACACTTACATTATTGCTTGTCATCTTCTAACTTTGATCAAAATCACTTAATCAAATAAAAATTCTTGCATAAAGAGAAGATCCTTTCTTAGAAAGCTTCCAAATATGTTTATTAGCATCACTAGTTTTTTCTATTGTAGGTAAAAAAATCAAGAACCTCATTGTACTTGTATCTAGGGTGTGAAAAACACAAATTCAAATATATGGCTAGGTACCATTTTTATAGTAAAAAGTCATTTGCACATTGAAAAGGTGCAATCGATAGGAAAGGAATTGACCTCATTCCAATTATAAAAATATTTCATTGCATATTTCAGTATACAACATATTTTATGATGATCTAGGTCAACACATCACACATACAATAATTAGGTGTTGCTAAAATCCCCTTAAACTAATATTGATAGGTCCATTGTCATGTTCATCAACCATATATCAAGCTATAAGTCATAACTTATCAATTGACATGGATAGGAAGCAATTGATATTGTACCAATTCAATCAACTCTTCATCTCCCTTCTCTCTATGTATTAATGTATGTTTCCCATTGTTTGTAGGTAGAAGAAGAGACAAGAGAAGAATGATGTTGGATATTTATTTTGTCTAGTTATTGTATAAAATTAAGTATAATATAGCTTTATAATTATAGTTCCAGATTTGTTGTCAATTTCCTCCTTTACTTTTGTCTATTGATTTGTATTTTACATCTAGTTTTCCCATTTAATTAATCATTTTATTTTATATATTAAACAAAGAGAAAAATAAAATTCTTCATTATTCTTATTTATTTATAGGAAATCATTTAAACAAGAGGTATGTAACCATAGTATAGTAAAATAGTTATACACAACATAACATACCAAGCAATGTAATAGAATAGATACACTAATATTATCCCCATTATTACATTGCTCATGCAAACGTACCCTTGGAACCTTCAATTTCACCTTGTCATGGGGACCCCTCTTAAGCCTACTTAACAAAACTTTTTGATAACAAAATAAAATACACATTCTTGAGAACACATTTCTTTGAAGAAAAAAAAATTAAATTAGGTGGAACTTCCTCAAACCTTATAGCTCCCAAAAGAGTGTAGTCTAAGACAAATTCTTAAGTTCCTAGACTAGTATTTCTCGAAACTCCCAAACTAGAAAATCCCAAATTACTGGATAATAATCTATATTGAGCTACAATCATAGAACTCCATCAAGTTATCTCATGACCCTTAAAATATAATGATTATCAATTATAGCCTCATGAACTTTCTATACACTAATCCATATTATTTCCATCGAACTCCATACTTGTCTTCAAAAATAAAACTTCACAATATATATGCATTTTTCAAGTCCACTAGCATAAAAATTGAAAGGAAAAAATAAATCAAAATCACATTCTTCTGATGCAGAACACATCTCAAAGAGATAAACTAATTTGATACCATAGCAATTTCGCTATCCTTCGATGCCACTAGATTTTAATAACATACAAAGAACTAATAGATGATTTTTCTTGACAACACACTCAATTTTAATTTCTTCTTTATTGCATAATTATATAAAGACATATTCTTAATATCTTAAACTAAAAAGTATGGATTGAAGGAGGTCATTCAGCAAGGCTCGATAATTTTACATAGCTGGTGTGTAGGTCCATTTACAGAAAGAAGATGAGGAATATATGAAACAAATATATAACTAGTTGGACTGACTCTTAGGATGCCAAAAAATGCCAATTTTAAGAAACTCCCTTGTAATTCTAACAGAGCCTCTTGCATAAGTTGAAAGAAGACCAATGAAAGCCTAGTAGGTTGGCGAACTAAATGATTTTTGTCAATTGCATGAGTTAGTAAAGAAAATTAAACTTTGAACTTGTGAAACCAAACTATAGGTACATAAAAATTCTAATTTGTTAAGAGATAATGTAGTAGTTTCCACAATGTGATCCAAATAGATTGATGCATGCTCCACCACCTTAGCATTAGGATCTGATAAAAGACTTGTCTACATTGGAATTACTTCCATTTTAGAATCAATGGTAAGTAAACATGAATAAAAACTAGTAATAGCACCATGAAATATAACACTAGAGCAAGAGAAAGTGAAAACATAGTAAATGTGCATGAAATCCTTAGCCATGAAAAGTATGACATCATGGTTACCCTCTTGATTCAAACACATGGGGCTGACACGTGCACAAAGAAATAAACATTAAATCTATCTCGTAACTCTAATATAAATGATAGAATCTTAAAAAATTATGTATACAAACATATTGATATGATTTGTGTAGAGTCATTCAATTTTATTCAACAATCTCCATAGAGATAAAGAAATTGTATATTTCAGGCATGTGCATAATTATTTATTAACAAATCAAAATCTATTCATCTTTATTTTAAACCTTGTAAACACTTAAGTTTGTTCACAATTATTCAATATCATCCATGTGAATAAAATTTAGATCATAAAAAAAAAGATAACTTATAAGCAACCATCTATTGCATAGAATCTAATTCTAACTACATAATGTTTCTCTTCTATCCCTCACATAGATATCATAAAACTGTAATTTTTGGTAATACTCTCCATAGCATCGATCTAAGCATAATTCAAATCTACTTGAACAATTTTAGTACAACCAAGGATGAGAGATTTAGTCATCTTCTATCATAGGCCACTACACATAGTGCAAACCCTTCAACATCCTCTACATTCTCCTTGTCATGGTCATCTTATTATCTTTCCTTAAATGACTGTTCCCTCACACAATAATGTCAACTTTAATACCAAATGAAGAGAAAGGTAAAATACTTCATTATTTTTATTTTTGCATATGAAATAATTTTAAAAAGAGGTAGAATAATTATAATTGTAGCATATTAAAAAAATTATAGTCATGCCTTAATGTACTAAATGGTGTAATAGAATAGCTACACTAACATTAAATCTATTCAATTGATGTTGTCTACTAGGTATTTTCCCAAGCCTTAGATCAATGGTTTGAAGCTATCCACACTTTGTATCATTTCTAAGTGGTATAATGAATTATCTACACGTTGCCTCTATTTTTACCCACTCATGAAAGGTATAAATATAATAAACTAAGGATCAAGACCCATGAATTCCAATACCCTTAATTTTAGATTATGCATAGGGTTATGAGTAGATAGTTTTTGGCTATTGCTACTACTACTACTACTGCTACTGCTACTGCTACTGCTACTGCTACTGCTACTGCTACTACTGTTGCTGCTGCTATTGCTATTGCTACTGCTACTGCTACTGCTACTGCTACTGCTACTGCTGCTACTACTACTACTACTACTACTACTACTACTACTACTACTACTACTACTACTACTACTACTATTTGCTCATCTTAGGACTTATATGTGGTTATCTAAGTTGGTCTATGTGATGTTCCAGTCATAAGTAGGACATATTAGAGGTAGTGAATCTTATTTTATCATCATATTTAAAATCATGGTCTCATTAAAGGTAGCTAGAGGGTTTTTCCCTCGAATTATCTTGTCATTCTTAATTATTATCAATTATTTGAAAAATACTTCATATCACTTTTCTCTCTTATGCAAGTTATTTCATTAAAAAATTTATCAAACACATAATCTTAGCACCATAAAGGCAAGACATTTTTCAAATTTGGAGCTCAGTTTCGAAAGAACACATCTTGAAAAATTTGGTGATTTATTTGATTTTTAAAGGGTTTTTGAAGAATCCATTAAAGCATCCACAATCCAAATTTCAAAGGAATTAGAAAAAAAATAAAGTGATCTATTATAGAATTGGTCATTTTTTTCCAAATTTATTTACAAAGAACATATCTTCTAGATCTTGGTTAGTTAATTTCCTAACTTTTTAGGTTTTTTCAAGAATTCATTTATATGCATATAGTAAAATTTTTATAGTAATAAGCATTTTACTATAAAATTAAGGTTTCCTATAAATCCCCTCTCAAGGCTACATATCAAATAATTAGTGAGAGATTTTTATTTGAAAGAGAGATCTATGCCTTGGTAGGTTTTAGTAAAATTTTTAGATTATTTTTACTATTTATTTTATTTATTGTAAAATAATTTTTAATTCATGCTATGGCCTACAACAAGAGGCGAAACAATGCGACTACACTTAAGAAATCTCTAGACAAGGATGATGTTGAAATTGAGAATATTATCCTTAATGAAGAAATCAATAAGGGTAAGGGATGAATTTCACCATTGAAGAAGGAGATGAATGAGAGAATTTAATTAGTGAGGAAGTAAATGTAGATGGGGATGAATGAATTAAAATCAATTTTTTTCATTGTCTAGAATATAAGGGAGAAGAATTATATCATGAGGTGGATGACAATTTTTTTATTGGATATAAATTTATGGGCTTGACATAGATCTCAAGAATGATCACATCTTAAATAATCCCATGCCTATGAAATTTATAATAAAGTTGGATATAAGAAAGTTTTATGGCAAGGATCCAACTAATTAGCTTTATCAAATGGAGTGATTTAATTATATTCACCACGTCCGAAGTCAAGAAAAAGGTGGTTATAGCAATAATTATACTTGGAACTAGACCAATTTATTTTGATATCATTAAATATGTGATGAGAAGAGAAAAAGGGTTGTGTTTTCTTCAAGAGGAAATTTCTACCCATTATGTGGAAAATGTTATGCATAGGTACTTCTATCGACTCACTAAATTAGAGAAAATAGGTATGGTGAAGGATTATACTCACTAATTCCAAACCCTTAAATTACGCAACGATAATATTTTAGAAGAAAATTTCAGGGAATTATTTTTATGAGGTATAAAGGAATACTTAAAATATGAGGTACAATTTTGCCAACCACAATCCATTTCGCAAGTGATACTTATGACAAGACACGATGAGGAAATGTTTTTGACCACTAGGTGATAACTTTATAGTTACAACCAAAGAAATATCTAATACGACCAAACACATATTATAGACATACCACAACTAAATATTTATTTATTTTACATAACTAAAATAATCCATGTTATTCAAGGTTTAGAACACCTATTACTAACATTAAACTCTGTAGTTTCCATACTCCATGAAGATCAATAGTAGTTTTTTGGATTGAGTTGTGTATAGATTTTTGTCATGAACATTTTAGATCATATTGCATGATCCATCATTTGGATGAAATGCAATGCAAAGAGAGTAGAACTCTTTTCATTGCATTTCATTCTGATGATGGATCATGTTGTGTGATCTAAAATGTTCATGACAAAAATCTATACATAGCTCAATCCAAAAGACTACTATTGATATTCCAATCATTTTGTAAAGCTAGATTTTAGATCTAGGTATCATCAAATTTTAATTGAGGAAGAGGATATTCTCAAGACAATATTAGGGCTCATGAAGGTAATTATAAGTTTCTTATGATGTTATTTGGTCTTACTAATGCACAAATTACATTTCAAACTTTGATGAACTCCATCTTCAAGAAATTGTTCGAGAAAGTTTGTATTAGTATTCTTTGATGATAGATTTTGATTTATAGAAGATATAGGAGAAACACTTGTACAATGCATATCAAGAATAATAAGTTAACAAATATTTGTATCTTTATGCTAAGCCTTCCAAGTGAGCTTTTAGTCTCAAAGAGGTGGAGTAAGTTTGGGAAACATAGTTTCACATGAAGGAGTCAATATGGATCTTAAAAATTATATAAGGCTATCATGGAATGGCCTATTCCCAAAGCCACTTATAAATTAAGGGGCCTCTTGGGATTGAATGGATACAATAGGAGATTCATTAACAACTATAGTTGTATAGCATCGCCCCTCCTAGCTCTATTGAAGAAGGTTTCTCTTCATTAGAATAAGTTAACTAATGTAGCATTTTAGAGATTGAAAGAGGCTATGTATACTAATACAATTCATTTTACTCCACATTTCATTGAGGATTTTATTGTTGAATGCGATGCTTCAAGTAGTGATATAGGGGTGGTTATCATGTAGCAGTCTTGGCTCATTACTTTTGAGATCCATCAGTTAACTGACAAGGATCAACTAAAAGTTATTCATGAGAAGGTAATACCAGCTATTCTTCATGTAGTAAAATAATAGAAGCCATATTAACTAAGATTTTGGGATATGGATTTGCGATTATGTATTAAAAAATTAGAAGGAAAATATATTATGGAAAGTGCATTATCTATGAAGGATGAAGATTATTAAATATTACAATAAGAGTGGATTAAAAAAACCAAAGTAATTTGGTAGAATAATGTTGCTACAATTACTATCATTTAGTAGTTATAGATTGATCTTAGTAGATAATATAAGTTTTGTCGAAAGGGAGATGCGTTGTGGTATACAAAGAGATTATACCTATGCAAGAATTCTACTCTCAAACAAAATATTCTCATAGAGCGTCATGAGTCTCTACTTGGTGGTCATTTGATATTTTTGAAGACATATCAGGAATCTAGCAAGACTTCCTTTGACAATGTATAGAAAGGGATGTTAAAAAATTTGTGGCTGAATGTTTGGTTTTTTAAATATATAAAGGGACTAAAATTAAGAAATAGATACTTTCTTGAAGCTTCTATTTATTCCTAGCTAAAATTTGGAAGAGGTCTCTATAAACTTCAACATAGGGCTTTGAGGATCTAAAGGTGAGATGTCATCACGATAGTGATGGATTGCCTTAGTAAATACACCCATTTAAGTGCATTGTTACATCCCACATTGGAACACACAAAATGGAGAAAGATTTTTTTGGGAATATACAAAAGCTACATGGTACACCTAAGGTTATTGTCAATGATTGTGACCCTATCTTCACTAGTAACTTGATTTTATTTTTTAAAGTTTTAAAATAATAATATTTTTTTAAATAGTAAAGATTAAAAAAAAAAAATGGATGACAAAGAACAATGAGATAAAAAAGAAAAATTATTATTTAGTATATTCCTTAAAAGGTCATGTGCATATCCTTTTATATTCTTGTTTCATATAAAATGACATTCATTCCATATGAAATTTAAGATCAACTGACCATGAAACAATGACACCTTGTCTACTTAGCTAGAGGATGAATAGAAAAGAAACATTATTACAATGATTGAGATTAATTGTTCCAACAAAAATAATATTTAATTAATTTTTGTTTGACTAAATATTAAAAAATAACTTATTATTTTTAATTTTTAAAAATTGAACTAGTAGATAATTTTAATATAAATCAAATTTAAAATCTAATATATAATTATAAAAATAATATTTGTATTGACATATAAGATACGAACTGAGTTTTATAAAAAAACTTATGTTTAGTTTTTAAATAATAATCCTTTTTATATAGGAAAGAGCTAGAATAATTAAACTCGACAACAAAAAACAATGAGACAAAAGAATTAAATTATTTTAAAGTATGTTCTTTTGAAGACCATCTGTAGTATATCGTTAAAAAGGCAATCTGTGTATCCTTTCATATAAAATTGCATTTCATTTCATACGAAAATGAATTCATCGAACAAAAAGTAAGTTGGGATAAGGCGTAAGATAAAATACGTTACGCTCAAGTTTAAGGAGAAACGATCGTTGGAAAAGCTGTTCTTTGTAGAGAACTCAGCTGAGTATGTTTTCTTATAGCTTAGTAAGAGCAAAACATTTCCCTGCGCAAAAGAAACAATCTTGCTCGTCTCTTGTGTTTAAGTTAAACGACGGAGATTACCATTCTAGACAAAAATTTCACCAGGAATAAAAATACATTTTCAATAACGATATGTTTATGCAACACAAAATCCAAAATTCGATTGATGGTGCCCAAGTCTGCTCAAGTATTGTTCTTGGTTTCAATAGTTACCTCCGTCGTTACTTGTCTCTGCACAATTAATCAACTTTGGTGATCTCAGATGTTTATTTTTGTCCTTTTGACTGTTCACTCTTCTATAAATGGAACCCTAATCTGATCATAGGAATGCGTATACAAGTGTTTACTGAGGAGCTGAATCTACTAAACGGTCAACTTTTCAGTCTGGTAGCCTTAAATAACTTCTCACAATTGTGTCGAAGTTTAAATGGTTAGTCATTCCACAAGGGAGCACTCTAATTCGTTCGTGTAGCTTTTTGACGAGTGTTCAAGTATAATTTTAACAAGCAAAACTGATTGAGATTGAAATTACAAGCATGCGTAATTATGAGAAGCACGGAGATATATTTCATGTGCGTGTGTATAATGCCGATAATCACTTTCAGTTTCTCGTAACTTATCCCGAGGCTCATCTTGATTATGGCGAGCTGAATCGCTGGCCAGAACTTCCTGAGGTTTGTATTGAATTAATTATCATTGGCCAGTTTTATAGATTGTAGATTGGCTTTGGTTTACTTGACTTGTTGTAGTTTCCTTGGGTTGTAGAGGAGTTATACATGCTTGGCAGAATATCTGGTCCAGTAGTAGTAATAGGACTGCTTCTCTACTTGAGAGGCATGATATCCATGGAATTCTTGGTCTACCTTGGAGAACTGGAGCTGGCGGGAGGATCTCTTTCAATTGGGTTTGCAAACATAACTAGCTATTCAGTTATTTTCGGACTGGCTATGGGAATGGAACCTGTGTGCAGTCGGGCTTTGTAGAATTTTGAACCTGATCTATCCTCTCTGAACCAGCTAATTAGCAAACAATAACAGCAAAAAGAATAAATTGCAAAAAGAAATCACAATTCACAATAAAAAACAAAGTGCCTTGTTTTTTCGAATTGCACATACCAATTTCTTTATTGAAGATTAATTAAAAAAATTACATAGAGGCTGTATATATAAAGAATTTGCAGCCTAGAAGAATTAATAATAACTGCAGTTCTAAATATATTCCTAGCATTGCATGGAAAGCTACTAAGGCTCTCAAACTAAAAAAACAAACTACTCCCTAAATTAAGAATACAATAAGTGCATGCATAGCATGCTTTATTTACTAAAAACAAACTCATGCAAAAAACAAAACTAAAAATAGTCCTAAGGATTAATGCATGCTAGAGTACATGCTTTATTTGCATGAATAAACAAAAAACTATTAACTAAATTAATCTAGTTGCATGCTAGAGCAGCATCAATTATCAACATACTCCCCCTTGATGCTGAGAGGGCTCACAATCTTATCTTGTAGTGCTATAAATTGAGTTTTCGCAACCGCTTTGGTGAATATATCTCCTAGCTGATCCTGGGTGTTGATGTGCTTCAATTTGACATCCTTTTTTTGCACCAAATCTCGTATGAAGTGATATTTCAAATCAAAATGCTTTGTTCTACTGTGATGAACTGGATTCTTAGCTAACTTGATGGCACTCACATTGTCACAATAAATTACTGTAGGCTAAATTTGTTTTTTTTCCAATTTCTTCCAAAACTTTTCCGAGCCAAAGAGCTTTTGTACCTGCTGAGGTAATTGCAACATACTTTGCTTCTGTAGATGAGAGGGCAACAATACTCTATTTTTTTGAGCTCCAGGTAATCAAACTAAAACCAAAAGAAAAAAAATTTCTAGATGTAGATTTACGGTTATCCATACTACCTCCCCAATCTGAATCACTAAAGCCTACAAGATTGAACTTTTTAGAAGAGTAGTAATGAATACCAAAACTTAAATTCCCTTTCACATACCTCAAAATCCTCTTGGTTGCCTTCATATGTATTTCAGATGGATTTGTCATATACCTTGAAACAAGTGAAACTGAATAGGCATTATCAGGCTTTGTGTGGATTAGAAACATCAAGCTCCCCACAATACTTCTGTAAGTTGTCTCATCAACTAAATCAACACCATCATCTCTACATATCAAAATTCCATGAGCACTTGGAGTGGAGGCAGGGTTACAATCAATCATATTAAATTTCTTCAGCATATCTTGTGCATACTTTGTTTGACAAATGAAAATCTCATCCTTACTTTGATAAACCTCCATTCCTAAAAAATATTTCATCAGACCAAGATCTTTCATCTCAAATTCTTTCATCATAGCAGCTTTGAGTTCATCTTTCATCTTAGAACTACTACCCGTATACAAAAGATCATCAACATACGAACTTATGATGATAATATCAGTACCTTCTTGTTTGTAGTAAAGGGTAGGATCACTCTTACTTCTTTGGAAGCCATTCTCCTGAAAGTATCCATCAATCCTGGCATACTAGACTCTTGGTGCTTGCTTGAGGTCATACAAAGCCTTCTTCAACTTGTATACATAATTATCTTTTCCTTCCACTTCAAAACCTTGTGGCTGCTCCACATATACTTCCTCTTCTAAGTACCCATTCAAGAAGGCACTTTTCACGTCCATATGATGTATGTTCCACTTCTTCTAAGCTGCTAATGAAATCAACATTCTTATGGTCTCTTGTCTTGCTACTGGTGCAAATTTCTCTTCATAATCAATTCCATACTTTTGTGTGAAGCCTTTAGCAACTAATCTTGCCTTGTGTCTTTCAACACTCCCATCACTGTTAAACTTGGTCTTGTAGACCCATTTGGTTCCAATCCTTTTTTTGTCATGTGGAAGTTATGTTAACTCCCAAGTGTCATTCTTGTGAATGGAATCCATCTTTTCTTCCATGGCTTTCACCCAAACCTGATTAGTACATGCATTTTCAAAACATGATGGTTCAAAATTAGCCTTGGCTAATAAATCAAAATTCACTGTCTCACCTATTGGGTTTTCTTCATGTACTTGATTTCCACTCCTCTAGTAGATATCACTCAATTTCCTTACCTTCCTTGTAGAACTTGGAGAAGAAGCTGGACTTGAACTTGGTATTGAATAAATTGATGAAGGGCTGCTTGGTGGAGTTAAACCACTCGATACTGAAACATTAGTTGGCTGCTCATGATCAATATCAACAATTATATCATCATTCAAAACATATTTTGGCTTCTCAACATGGCCTTTTTGATGAACATAAACTCCCCCTTCATCAAAAATCACATCTCTTGAGACAATAAGACTGTTAGTGAGGAGATTATACAATCTATAAGCCTTGCTTTTCTCACTATACCCAATAAAAATACATGACTCACTCTTTGCATCTAACTTCTGTCTATTCTGATCAAGTATATGCACATAAGACAAACAACCAAAAACTTTGAAATGATTAACATTAAGCCTTTTACCATACCAAGCTTCATAAGGAGTCATCTTTTCTATTGCACTGGTGGGGCTATGGTTGAGGATGTATACCATTGTAGCAATTGCATCTCCCCAATAAGAATTGCTCAATCCCTTGGTTTGTAACATGCACCTTGCCATTTCAACCATAGTACGATTCTTTCTTTCAGCTACCCCATTTTGTTGAGGTGTGTATGCAGTAGTAAGTTGCCTCTTGATGCCATTAAAATCACAATAATTTTGGAAAGCCTTTGAGCAAAACTCTCCTCCACGATCAGTCCTTAAACATTTGATCTTGCACCCTTTCTCATTTTCCACAAGGGATTTAAACTTCTTGAATGTATCCAAGGCTTCATCTTTGGCCTTCAAAAAATATACCCAACATTTTTGTGAGTAATCATCAATAAAAGTGATGAAATATGATGAATTACCCAAACTCTTAGTCTGCATAGGACCACATATATCTGAATGAACAAGCTAAAGTGGGTGATGAGCCCTCCATGCATTGCCCTTTGGAAACTTTTCTCTTGCATGCTTTCCTTTAGCACAACCTTCACAAACCTCTTTGTGTACCTTAGCCTTGGGCAAACCAAAAACTAATGCATGCGAGGTTAGAAACTTCAAACGATGAAAATTTAAATGCCCATATCTGAGATGCCATAACCAACTTGAATCCTCATAAGCCATATTTGCCAAACTGCTATTATGTTCACCAAACCTCAAGGGGAACATCCTATTTCTTGTCATAGGAACAATAGTGATCACCCTATTACCCTTATTCTTATCATAGATAGTACATGTCTTATTCTCAAAGACTGCTTTATAATTTTTCTCACATAGCTGCCCAACACTTAACAAATTGTGCTTCAATTGTGGAGTATAATAAATATCATGAATACTCTTTATACCTTCTTTTGTTTGGACCTCCATATCTCCTTTGGCAGCAACCTCCAATGATTTATCATCACCAAGCTGGATCTTGGATTTGAAACTTCCATCGTTTGTTGAGAATAACTTCTCATTTCCTATCATATGGTTAGAACATCCAGAATCTAGGTACCAAATATCTTTACTAGTATTTTCACCCTTGGCATAAGATAAAAATAAGTGATCAGGAGGATTCTCACTACTTTCTTGAGCATAGTTAGCACTTTTACCTTCTTTCAATCTGCATTCTCTTTCAAAGTGGCCATACCTATTACAATGGTAACATTGAACATTTCTCTTATCAAATTTTCCTCTACCATTTCCTCTGAAACCACCACTTCCTCTTGAGCCACCTCTTCCTCTACCTCTTGAAGAATTTTGGCTTTGCCCTTTACCTTGGTCTTGATTGATTTTGGCACTACTGCTACTTGCATCTTCATTTTTTGTGATTAGCAATTTAGAGGAAAACACTTTCTCTACATCCTCAAAAGAATCTTTCAATCTTTCTTCATGAGACATCAGGGATCCAACCAATTGATCAAGCTGTAGTTTTGTCAAATCCTTGCTTTCTTCTATGATTATTGCTACATGATTCCATCTGGGTGTCAAAGATCTCAACACCTTTTTTATCAAAACTTCATTGCTTACAATTTCCTCAAGTGTAGCCATTTTATTGACCACATCTTTGACTCTGACACAATAATCACTTATACTTTTATCTTCTTGCATCTTCAAATTCTTGAACTCTCACTTCAATATCTGAAGCTTGACCACTTTAACTTGATCACTACCCTAGTAAGTTTCTTGTAGATTCTTCCAGGCATCTTTGGCAGTTGTTGCTCCTGATATTCTTGGAAATAAGCTCTTATCAAGAGCTATCTGAATGTGAAACAAAGTTTGAGCATTTTTTTTCCTTGCTTCCTTTCTTGTTGTTCTTTCATTGGCTGTAAGGGCATTCCAATTAGCTGGCTCTTCATAACCTGATTCAATAATCTCCCACAAATCTTTTCCAATCAAAAAGGTCAGCATCTTAATGCACCAATAATCATAATCATTCCCATCAAATTCTAGAAAGGGCATATTGTTAGAATTCGACATGATTACCTTTGGCGAAATTCCAACAATAAAACTTTAACCCAAAACAATTTTACCTGCTCTGATACCACTTGTAGAATTTTGAACCTGACCTATCCTCTCTAAACCAACTAATTAGCAAACAATAATAGCAAAAAGAATAAATTGCAAAGAGAAATCACAATTTAGAATAAAAAACAAAGTGCCTTGTTTTTTGGAATTGCACACACCAATTTCTTTATTGAATCTTAATTAAAAAAATTACATAGAGGCTGTATATATAAAGAATTTGCAGCCTA